>NC_060077.1:45709370-46013566 GCF_922984935.1 Meles meles
TTTCTTTGTCAGTTTTGATAACTTATGTTTCACAAAAAATTTCCAAAATTTAAAAAGTTGTCAGATTTATTGCCTCAAAAATGTAGGAGAAAGCATTATGGAGGGATTATTAGGTAGTTAATGTTACTTTGAATTTAATGATTTTGTGACGTCTGTAATGGATTGTCATTTTTCCCCCTCATTCCAAGTAAATATTCACTTCATATCTAATTTTGTATTTGTAATTTTGTAATTACAAAATTTGTAATTTTGTGTTATTCTTCTTAAAGACCAAACTGTATAAATTTCAGGCTCGATCCATCCCTCCTTTTATGTACATCTGTTTTTCTCTCTACCATCATAATTTTTAATTTACTAGATATACACGTGTATATACTTAAACATATGCTCATTCTCTTTCTCCATCTAAAACACACACACACACACACACACACACACACACACACGAGCATTTGGGGTGGAGCAGGAGAGGGGGAGAGGGAGGAAGAGGAGAGAGAGGGGAGGAGAAGGGAAGGGAAGGAATGAGATTTTGTAGTTTTCCAGTCTTCTCTTGTTAATTTGAACTTATTTTTTTTCTTATTATCTTCTCCAGTGTTCTGGGGGTATACATATTATCTTAGATTCTACTAAGGGTTATCATTTATGTTTTTAAAATCTATATAATTTAATGTATTTTTTAACTTGGCTAAGACCCAACTAAATAGTTTTATTTTGGCTCCCCTTATGTATGATTAAGAATTCAGCACATTTTCTCCCTTATATTGACATCCTTAGTCCTGCCTCCTATCTCTTGGACCTGCTTTTTACTCTTGTCACTGCTGACAGCCAGCTCCACACAGTGATTCACCTCGGCTGCATCATACATCTTTTTCTGCCTCAAGGTTTCTCCAATATAGCACTATTTCAAGAACCTCTGTCGGAACACTCTATATGCTCCTGCATACACAACAGCAATGGCCTGTAAGTCAGCCTTTGATGGCTAGAGAATCAAAGTCAGTGCATAAATGCCTTCCTCCCATTTCTTTGGGCAGGCAATTTGGAGGCACTTTATATACAGCTTCTCCAAAGAGTCTAGCGCTGTGGACCTCCATTCACCTACAGCAGTGACTGATACCTTAAGGTAGCTTTGTGATGGCCTTTTCCTCCTCTATTTGATTCTCCCAACTTCAACTGCTTCCCTGGATCACATTCCAAATAATTTATATGGACAGGAGTTGGCTTACTTTGGGGGTTAAGCTGAACCAAAACACTCTTTTTCCACCCCTCTCCCAAACTTCCCAGGCTCTCTTCAGATAAACTGAAGTCTTAGCATCACCAATAACACAGAAGCGGATTCCTATTTATGAGATCACTTCCTGCTCATGTAATGATAGGCTCATGTTCATGTCTACAGCCATTCGGGTCATGCCTTACCTAAGAGGAGACATGCCTAGTACTTGCTTGTGCAACCAGAAAAAAGATCTACCACCGCTCTGAGGCAAAAATCCAAATACAGACTTCACTTGTACCTCGTGGGAGGCAAGTAAGGCACATATCTGCTAGATCATAATCTCCAGTGCACTGGATCTTTGAGAGTCAATGCACCCTATTCACAACATCCGAGGGGTGGCCCTGCCTCCTCTTTGTGGGATTGAGAAATAAAAAGAAAACTAAACAATAACTGTTGTAGATGAGAACTACCTCAGCTCCTGCATTAATTCAGTCTCTAGACAGCAAATAAAAGAAATACAACCCCCAACAGCCTTAAACTATTATAAAAGGGAATTATTTGTGTGACGATGGTACTGAAGCAGTCATCTGCCATGAAAAAGAGCAGCGCTCCGACTCTTCTGCAATTAATCCTTTCCCAACACTTTCCCATCCTCTCTCCTCACTGCATCTCTCCTTCCCAACTAACATCTTTCTCCTCATCTTTTCATTTCTTATAGCCTGGCTCTCAGCACTGTTTCTGTGTGTTGGCCTCATTTGCTCTCTCGGCAGATGGGCTCAAGCCAAGTGATAAGGAAGATGGCAACATTAGCTCAAAATTCACCACAGCCCCTGAGGTGACAGAAATTGTACTGGACAGCCAGAAGGGCCAATGGATATCATCCCACTGGCAGTCTGGCATCCAAAGACCCTTTCCAATTGAAGGGAAATCCCAAATGGGGCTCACTACTGAAGCTGAAAGCAGGGAGGGCCAGGTTTCACTTTTCCTCTTCTCTGGAAGCTAGAACATGAACAGAAGAGCTGAGCCCCTCAGATACTCCCAGCCATGATCTCAGACATAGAGGAAGAGGTGTAAAGTTAGAGGACTAGAGGTGATGCAGGACAGCTGCAGTGGCAATGGTGTGGTGGTGAGTGTTCAGTGACATGACGGCAAGTGTCTACTGACCACAGAAACCGGGAACAGAGCCAAACCATGGAAGATGGCATTAGTAGTGGCATCTTAAGACTGACAGTATATATTTTTTTGAGATTTTATTTCTTTGAGAGAGAGAGAGCAAGCAGTAGCAGAAAGGAAGGGCAGAGGGAGAGGGAGAAGCAGCATCATTGCCCCCGCCCCCCAGCCAGGGAGCCCAACTTGGGGTAGGGCTTAATCCCCGGACCCAAGATCACAACCAAAGCTGAAGGCAGATGCTTAACCAACTGAGCCACCCAGGTGCCCCAAGACTGATGGTATGTCTTGCTTCCATTAAGGCCTGGCCAAGCTTCCTCTCTAGCCTTTGTTGTATTAACATCTGGATACCCTTCCAAAAAATTACTTTACGAAAAACTAACCAGAGTAGGTTTCCCTGTTGTTTATAAAACTCTAATGACAGACATATTTTCCAGACACAGAAGAAAAATTTTAAAGAGTTGCTGCTAGCTAAGCCATCATACGCCCACCACTGTTTTGTCTGTTAAAAGAATGGGGTGAAGGGGGGTAGGAATGGGAAGTCAGGAATGGGAAACGTAGGGGCTGAACAGCCCCTGCAATAGTTCTTAGAACTGAGCCATCTTGACTTTCATTTACAAACATGAATCCACAATGAAAAATCACCAGTAACATGAAATCAGATGCTCCACAGAGTGAAAGCAATGTGCTCAAAGAAAGCAAAGGACTCTCTGAAACAATTAATGCAAACAACAGAGAACTTTCAAAACAAACTTTTGTGTGTTCAATGAGATTCCAGAAGGCTAGAGTATACCATAGAGGAGAATGAAACTCCAGTGAAATACAAGGTCTGAACAATCTGGCCCTGTCTATGTCTCCAACCTCGTTGTCCACTGCTTTCCATCCTGCTCCCACGATGCCGCCTTTTGGCTTTCAAATATGCTAACCTCCTTCCTAACACGAGCCATTGCGCACACTGCTCCTTCTACCTGGGATGTTCTTTCTTACCTTCCCCCTCCAAGTCCCACTCTCAGAAATACAACTGAGGCCTTTCCATCCTTTAAGTTTTGGCTTTCATATGACTCCCTCAGAGAAGCTTTTTTGACAACTCTATTTATATACTGCTCAAGCACTGTCTGCCTGAGTCTCACACTCCTTTGGTTCTGAGTGACCATGGGCTAAGTTACTTCAGCGCTGTTCAAGCTCTTCACCTATAGACGGGGAATAATAAAGAGTAAACCTCCTAAGTTTGCTGGGAAAATTGAGGGAGTTCACAGATGCAAAGCACTTAGAATTGGAGCACACAACCACACTCAGTAGATGCTATAATTTCCTGTGTGGCATTTATCACACAATGATATTGTTACATTTTTATTCACTTTTTTTTAAAAAAATCTGCTCTCCCGCAGAATCACAGCTCCATGAGGGCAATAACTCTTCTGTTTTGTTCACAGTGCCTTGTTCATATTTATTTGTTGAGAATAAACAAATGAAAATATTTTCCAAAAGTGAACGAATAAAACATGATTATATGATACCCTAGGATACTGTTGTGGCCCTGAAAATATTCCACTCAGATCTTTTTGCTGTAGGGAGCACACATGACTGACAGGTCTCGCTGCTAACGTCTGGATCCACCACACTGGCATGGAGGCCAGACTTTCGAGGGCTGCTTCTAGTCAATGACTGAGCATGGCAGAGGTCCTTGTTCAGGCTCATTCCAGAAAACTGCAAGACTCTTCTGACAAGAAGTTTGATGTGAGGACTCCTCATTGGCAAAGTCAGACCTTTCTTGGAGCTGCACTTCACGCAGAAACTTTCTACCTATGCCTCCCTCCTTCCCTCTTTCCTTCCACAGGTATCAGTCTCACGTTGTGGTCCAGAGGCTTTTCTGCCTGCTCCTGCTCCCTTCATAACAAATGCTTGCACACTAATCCTGTGCTGGTGTCTGCTTCTTGGTAGACCCAAACTACCACAGTCAGAACCTTCAGAAGGACACCCTGAGGTGAGAATTTGTGGGCAAATCATTTAGCTGTTGTTGGGAGAATCCAGTAAGGGAGGGAGAGAGAGAATCAGGAAAGAAAGGGGAAGGAGTCAAGCAATCATACTATTTCATGCAAAATCTCTGCCTAACCCTCGAGGGAAGGTAGGCTTACCCGGCAAGGAAGTCACCCATTCATCCATTTCTGTGACTTCTATTCTCACCTTTAATTATGCTCATCTGTGTGGTTCAACCAAGCTTACCATACAGGATTTTATAATCTACACTAGATTATGACATTTACAGTACTTGCAATTTAATAAAATACTACATATATAATCAATAATATTATATTTGTGCCTGGTGGATAATAGGCACACAATAAATATGTATTGAATGACTAATACAATATTAAAAATATAAAATGCTTGAAAACTGCCAACACCCTATTAAAAAATACAGTAGCCACATATGGTTTCCATATAATTCCTTTTTCCACAAAAATTAAGTCCCAACTATGTACGAAGTGCTATCCCTCTTCCATTTTTATTCTTCACAGTTTCACTCCTCTCTATATGCAGGAATCTCATTCTTTTTGCTCAGCTTTTCCTCCACTCAAGTTACAAAGAGAAAAGGAAAGATGGCTACGGTCCAGAACATGAACCAGCGAAAACGGCAATCCAACATCCTAATGTGAATAGCTGGTGAGCATTCCCTTGGGCCCAGACTAGAGGATAAAGAGAACAAAAGCTATCTCTTTGGTCCTTTTCTGTCATCATTCCAACAGTAAATTGAATCCCAGTGAAAGTACACCAAAGAAAAGAAGGGGAATGGTGATGTGAATGCTTTGAACTTACCTAAACTACCAAGCCTACAATTCTCATTGGAGGGTATTTGCTAAGGGAGGCAGTCCCTGTTTCACCTTACCTCGCTAAGAGAAACAGGTGCTCATTAACTATAAGTGAGGTTGTTATGTGCCACTGGATGTCTGCCCTTTGAGTGTTATTACATACTTTTGAAAACTCATAATGTTTTTTTATGGCAATATGATCCTCAGCCTTAGTGGACTATAAGGAAATAATTTATGGGACAATAATTAGGCCTGTGGCTTGGTAAGGATTCAAGAGTTAAGACTTGAGAAGAATACAGGCTCTGGGAATAAAGCTAGGCCCAATTCCCAAATTAGCTTTCTCTAGCCATGTGAGCTACAACAGAGGAACCTCTTTCCTATTATATAACTACATGGAATATGGTTATAAAGAGTAGAAATACCACAAGAATGTGTCATAAGGAGATACTAACACTTGAGCATTATCTGTGACAATGTAATATAGTGTAATGAGCATGAAATTTGGAATCAAAACTCCTGGGTGGTCTTATTTTGCTGACCAACTCTATCAAGAACCCTTAAGTTTGCTTCCTCATGGATGAAATAATTGTAGGATAATGGTATTACCCACCTCAAAATATCATATAGAGGATCAAATGAGGTAATACAGTCAAGTGCATTTGGAATTATAGAACATTTATTTATATGATCTAAATGCTAAAATATTTTTACTATAGTGGTTTTTGATGCATCCCTTTCAAAAATGCATTCTCTACTTCTCGGCCTTATTGAATATAACTTTATTCTGAATTTTCAAGATCATACCAATGTTTTTGATGTTTTTGCCTCTTTTTAAGCTATCTAGTGCCATAATGGTGCATTTTTTTTAATGGTACATTTTTAAAAACAGGTTTTCTTTTTAAATTTTCATTGTGGTACGATATACATAAAATTTAGTATTTTAATCATTTTTAAGTGTACAATTCAGTGGCATTAAGTAATTCAGGTTGTTGTGTAATCACTATGACTATCCATCTCTAGAACTTTGTCATCATCCCAAGCTAAAATCTGTACCCATTAAACAATAAGTCCCCATTGTCACCTGATGATTACTTTTTTCCCATACTCTTTCATCTGGTGTTGCTTCACTCATTAGCAGCAAAACTTGTTCATTTCTCTCCACTCCAAAAGTTACTGTCAGTAATAACTTGCTGTAAAATCTGTTTTTAAAAAAGATTTTTACTTATCTGACAGAGCACAAGCATAGGGAGCAGTAGGCAGAGAGAGAGGGAGAAGTAGGCTCCCTGCAGACCAGGAAGCCCGATGCAGGGCTCAATTCCAGGACCCTGGAATCATGACCTGAGCCAAAGGCAGACACTTAATCAACTGAGCCATCCAGGCACCCCCTATAAAAGCCATTTTTTAAAAAAGATTTTATTTATTTGACAGAGAGATCACAAGTAGGCAGAAAGGCAGGCAGGGGGGAGGGGGAAGCAGGCTCTCCGCCGAGCAAAAGGCAGAGGCCTTAACCCACTGAGCCAATCGGGTGCCCCATAAAAGCCATTTTTAACCCCATAACATTCTTTGGCCTCAAACATTAATACAATTGAGTTCCAGCTGGACTCTTCAGCCCTCTTTCCATGCAGATCCCAATATTATAGTCAAAATGAATGCCTATCTTTCACTTTACCTTCTCTCTTCCACACTGCTGCTCATACCATTCCTTCCATTGGGAAGGTTTCTCCTATTCATTCTTTGCTACTCCCTCTTACATCTATTGGAATCCTTCAAGGTTCAGTTCATCCAGTCTATCTTCTCTGCAAAGCCTCCTTGACCACTACATATGGTATTGACTCTCTCTTTTGATCACTTAAAGGAGCTATTATCTAAATTAGTCATGATAATAATCTTAGTTATTTCTTTTGGGTCAACTGGAGTTCCTCAAAAAAGAATTAAGCTATAGTGCTCTGTTCATTCCATTATTTGTTCAAATATTTGTTATTCATTCAACAAATACTATCCACTGTGTACAAAGTGCCTAACAGATGTTTGTTGAATAAGCAAATAGAATCCTAGGTCACTGGGCTTTGATGAATGATTGAAGAAACTCCAGCTCTTCTTCTGTTTGAATTCTTGTGAAAAAAGACTAATTTACCTTTCAGGTCTTAGTTGTGATCCAGATAGTTAATAATCATCTGTAATATAATAATAATCCTATTACATCATCTACCTATTAAATCAGTTAACACCAGGTTTTTCAGCCAATTTGGAATTTAAGTCATACAAACTTGAATCATTCTGTTGATTCTAAAGAAGACTGTAATGTTTCAGGTAGCCACCATTGTTCACAATTCCCACTTAAGGGCAAGACTATGCAAAGTTATCTTTTGGTTAAGCTTCCTGTATTCTTGTTCCACGTCAGTGAAGGGAGAAGGTACACATGGAAGGGAGTAAGAGCGTTTAAGTCAGTGTTGCTTTCCCCACAGCGTAATTCCAACGGAGAAAGTTAACTGCCGCTTGGCTTTTCATTGGGCAGGCCTTTCCAGTGAGGAGACAAGGGAGAAAGTTGCCAAGGAGAAAGGATTTTGCAACCGGTGCCTCTACCCTGGACACAGTGCCACCCATTTAAAAAAAAGGTGGGGGGCGCCTGGGTGGCTCAGTGGGTTAAGCCTCTGCCTTCGGCTCAGGTCATGATCTCGGGGTCCTGGGATCGAGCCCCACAACAGGGTCTCTGTTTGGCGGGGAGCCTGCTTCTCCCTCTCTCTCTGCCTACCTGTGGTCTCTCTCTCGCTTTGTCAAATAAATAAATAAATAAATAATCTTAAAAAAAAAGAAAACAAAACAAAACAACAATAACAAAAACCACCGAGCACTGCATTCCTCTTCGGTCTTTCTCTTTCAGTCGAGTCCTCTATGTGCGACAAAGTTAATGGATACCAAGATACTGACACTGATACTCATATTCCCACCGAAGCCACATTTGTTCTCAGTATTTCATTTGCGCTTTTCGACAGTCCTGTGAAACAGGCATTATTTCTATTTCACAGAGGAGGGAACTGCTCCTAATCTACAGAGCCCAATGAGCTACACGGTCCATTAACTAACTGCTCAGCAAGGCAGTAGCTAAGACCACTCGCTGGGGGAGAATGACTGCGGGAGATCACGGGCACGGCCATCACTTCCCCAGCCTGGGGCACTCCCTGATAAACCACCTGCCCCGGATTCCCAGGCGGCGGTTACCTTCCCGAGCGACTCAGTAAGCCTTACTAGCCGTCATTCACCCAGCTTCCCCAATCAGGAAAATCACTGCAGGTGCGCGTCCCGGCCTATTCCCCGCCAGGCAGCACCGAGCTTACAGGGCGAGGACGCCCATATGCCGTCACCCCAAAGGTTCTCCACGAATCCGGACTGAATACGGTGTGGTTGACTCAGCCTTCCTAACGGCGGCTGAACTCTCCCCACAGTAGTTCCCACCCCCTTGGCTCACAGGCCACAGCGGGCCCACCCCCTTGGCTCACAGGCCGCTCTAGCCGCTCACGGAGACACAATCTCGTTGCTCTCGCTTGACGTCATCCGCGGGCGCCGCAGCGCGGTGGCGGGCACGCGCAGCCGAGAAGATGTCTCCGACGCCGCCGCTTTTCAGTTTGCCCGAAGCGCGGACGCGGTTTACTGTGAGTGCACAGTGGGCGGGTGGGGCCCTAACCCGGCTCTATCTTTTTCCTCCTTTCCCAGAAAATACCCGAATTTTGCCCTGGGGTAAAGCGGGAACTGAGGTGTGTACGCCGCGGTGTAGGCTCCCGGCCCCGTCGGGGGCTGGGAGGTGGGAAAGACGCATTACTTGCCTCTTCCGTGCGTCCTGTGCTGTCTGCCGCCGTCCTTCTGCTCGCAGGTCTCTGAACCCGGCGTTCTGGGCGCCTTTGTGACCGGCGTGGAGGACTCATCCGCAGACTACCTCCGGTGCGGTCGAACAATGTTCTGCAGTGCTCGCTTAGCCGGACAGGTGTCTCCAAAATTGCTTAAGGGTCAGGGCGCCTGTGGTTTTAGCCCAGAGAATTGGCTCCTGCTCCGCCTCTAAATCGGCCAGGTGGTGGTTCCGGCCTCTTACTCACCACCCTTTAACCCCCCATATCTCACTCCTAAGACGTTAACAAGGAGCTCCTGAGTAGGAAGAGGCAAACAGACCAGCTTGGGAATTGTTGCCGGCTGTCATTTTATTCTTACACAATGAGGAAGAGTAGTTTGAGCATTTGGGGAAACGCCTTGCACAGCGTTTTCATGTTAGCTTATTTAACTCAGAATAGCACAGTGAAGTAGGCAAAGTTCTGTTAACCCTGGTGGATGAGATAGAACTTGAGACCACATACACCCCCCCCCCCCCCCCCAGTAAGGTGATGTACCTCGCTGGTGTTTCTGACTTCAGGCCCAGCATTCTTTTTATGTTGCCCATCGAGCATGAAGAACCCTGTTCTGAGTTGGTTGCCTGTATTTCTTTTCAGAATTTGCACCAATATTTCGAGTCATGATTCGACTACTCAAATATTTAATGGTGCTTACCTAGTTCTAGTAACGCCAGAATAAAAAGTTTTCTTGTGTGCAGGTTATTTTTTAATTCCATACGATGAGGGTTGGTTGGTTGGTTTGTTAACCAGGTTATATTTTCTTTATGCCTTCAGAGTCGTTTTCTTTCTGTGTATTTTGCTGTAATCCCTGGTGCTCTGAAATTCTGCTAAGAGTAACTACTAGAAATATCCAGTATTATATTAGTCCCCGAGGGGATTTGAGATTAGCTAGTGCAGTGGCTCTTAAGGTTCAGTGTGCAATGGAATCACTTGGAGAGTCTGGTTTAGTAGGTCTGGAATGGAGCTTGAAAGCTGCATTTCTCATAAGTTTCCAGGTAATGCCACTGCTGCTGTTAGTAATAAGCATCTACCATAGCCCCCTTATTTAAGAGGAAACTGAAGCACAAAGAGGTAAGGAGATATGCCCAAGATTACACAGTCTACTCTTGGCAGAGTCAGGAATAGACATTTCCAGTGTAAATCAAACTCATGGGGGTGATGAGATGACTTTCCTAGTGTATGTGAATTTTTGCAGAATGAATTACTTTGCAGTATTTTTGTCTTTCATATTTATTTTTTAAGGTTTTATTTTTAAATAATCCCTACACCTGGGGGTTTGAAGTTACAACCCCAGTGTCAAGAGTAACATGCTCTACCTACGAGGCCAAACCCTCTTTTTATTGTTTTGGCTTTCAGTTATGACTAAGACAATTAGCAAGTATTCCTTGTTGACCATGTGTCAGGAACTGGGTTGATCAAACTAGAGAAGGGAGGGCTTGCAATGGGTCTTGAAGAATGGATAGAATTTTCACGAGCAGGTGGGAAGAACAGTGAGTGAATACTTGATAGATAATGAAAAAAGTAGGTAGACCTTCGTGGAGACTGTGTTAGGTGGTAGTGGGAAATAAGGTTGGGTAGACTGAGGGAGATAACATCAAGGACCTTGAGAGGGAACTATGACATTTTAAAACCAAAGCTTATAAATAAGAGCATTTAGAAAATTAAAAAAAAAAAAAAAAAGGCAGAATACGCTCATGAATGTGATATTTAAAGAAATGGTAGGAGGGAAAGCCTGGAATGAGAAAGTCTAGTTGGCAAGCTCTCATCAAGTTTAAAGTGATTAGAGTGTGTATCATTAAATGACATTTGAATAAGAATTACCGACAGAATGATAGGTGGTTTTTTCCCAAGTATAAGTGTTTCCAGTTAGACATACTGTTGATTAGTGATGTTTTTCAGTAAATAATGAGCAAAAATCTTTCCACTTACATGCTATTTTTATTTTTCTAGAAGTCTACCAGAGAGGCCCTAAACAACAAAAATATAAAGCCATTGTTGAGTACCTTCAGCCAATTACCTGGCAGGTAAGGCATTGATATCCGTAAAATACACTTGCCCAGATCTTTATACTTTACCTTAAGCTGTTTGAAAAATGCAGGTGTCTTTTGTTTTTAATAGTGAAAATGAAAAAAAATGTACCCTTGACCAAGCTTTCAGAGGTGTTCTTGAAGAAGAAATTGTAAGTATGTTTTTCTTTACTGTTAAAATTTTGTTGCCAAATTAATCAGTGTTATTTTTTAAATTGCTTTTATCCTCAGAGTGGATATTTATACAAGATTATTTTTTCTACAGTGAGCTTGCTACTTTGTGAAAGCTGATTTGCTCATAGCCTAGGAATTATGTAATAGTTAAGATTTTGACAGCACAAGTATAATTAAGGGTTTGGTTTAATGAATGAGCTCTCTCCAAGTGAATATAAGAAAAGTTGTTACGAGATTTTCCTGAGCTAGAACTGTATTTCACATTGCTCTCACATTGCTCTATAAACAGTGGCACATTCTTTGGTAGCATCAAAGGTCTAGTCCAAGGATGTTCATCAAGGGAGCTGGGATTCCATGTCCTCATTTTCCTGAGGTAGCCTCATCAATTAGCATACAAAAATAACCAGAGTCTATCCAACTTGAGCAGAAAAATTTAACCTAATCATGAAAATTCTGAATTTGTTTACCATTAGAGGGGCACCGAAAGGAAAGGAAAACTTTCAGCACTTTATTCTTGGTTAAGTGAAGGTTGTGTCCCAAGAAGCTAGATCCTTTTTTAATGGCCAAATACAGTTCCTTTCTTTTGAACAGTTCTGTATCAAAACTTGTTTTTGTCCTCCTCTTCAGACCTAGTCACTTACATGTTGTAAGGCCTTGGGCAAGTTACTTTGCTTTTCTGAGCCTCAGTTTCCTTTGTAAGAGAGAATATAACATTCCTTCAAGGTCGTATGAAACAACACATAATGAACACTCAAAAAATGCTAGTTTCTATAATGTTATAGAATCTAAGTAGTTCCTCACTTCTATTCAAACCTTTACTTAGACATATTGATGCCCCAGTACAATTAATTCCCCTGCCCCTGCCTTTGCCCTGTGCCTTTGATTAATATGGCCTCAGCACTTCTGTACTTGATTAGCTTGTAGCCATCATCATGCTAATGTAACCGTCTTCCTAAGACCATTGGATTTTAAGTAAATCACCTTTTATTTATAATCACCCTTACTATTTACTGGATCTATTTTAACAATGATTCTATTACTATTAGTCATTTTTTGTATTTTCATCTTAGAAAGTAATTTTGTTTTCTATAAGAAATATGTTTATCTTCTATTTCTTATGCTTTAATGTCAGCGGATGTGTTTTTATTGTTACCAAACTAGTCTTGATTCTGGCCTCTAAATCAAATTGTTTTTTCCTCTGTTGGTAGATAAATCACTCATCATGTGAAAACGTTTTAGCTATTATTTCTCTTGCTATTGGGGGAGTAACTGAAGGTAAGTACAGTGTTGTTTTTCTAAAGTAATCATGGACGTGACATACTTTATTTAGAACTTATTCTCCCTATACCTCTCCATCTATTTGATTTTGTTCATTTTTCAAGTTCTGCCTATCACCTTTGCCAGGAAGTTGTCCCAATGAAATTAGCTCACACTTCCTCGTCTCTAGCATACTGCACACATTTTGGCACTTTCTTTGTTCTCCAGTTGTTTCATTCATTCAGTAAATATTATTTGAGCATCTACTATGTGCCTGGTACTGAGGTAGGACTAAAAGATTCAATGGTAAAGAAAACATATCCCTGCCTACAAAGAGCTTAGTGGCTAATGGAGGAAATGGATGTGTAAATTTTTTACTGAGGTGTGATTACTGTGAAGTGTGGTTGAAGTTTCTAAACTCTAAAGGAATCAGGAAGTCTTAGAAGGAAAGCTGTAACAAGAGCTGGGATATGAGGGTTGATGGATTTGTTGGGCAGAAAGAGAAGGAAATACATAGCTATGTAAAGGCAAGTTCAGTCTGGCTGAAGAGTTGGATGGAGCAGAAGGGTGAGAGGATGATGACTGTGGTGATGAAGGACACAGGGAAGTAGCTTAGGGTCATTTGTGAAGGGCTTTGTATACCATGCTAACAGGGAGCTATGGAGGAAGAGTTAGATTGGGAGAGACTGCTGGCAGAAATACTAGTTAGGGGACTCTTAAAGTGGTTGCAGTGGCAGTGAAAGATAATTTCAAGAATAAAAAAGGCATATAGGAAGTACACAGTGCCTAACACATGATAGGAGCTCATTAAGTATTTGCAGAAAGAAGCAGTGAAGTGCAAAGCGTTGCTTACATATTTATTATTTTGATACCTATTCCTACAGAAACTAAACCATTCAAGGTAAAAATGGTTTGCTGGTGTAGCAGCAAGCCATTCTGTGAACTTAAGCATAATTCATAAATTCTAACTTCACACATTTAACTTTTATTCAAGATGTTCATTCATTCAGCATACTTGAATGGGTGCTGCAGTGGATTGTTCCTTGCCCAGTTTCTGTGAAACAGCAGTCTGCTTAGTTCATTGATTACCTTAATGTGTTACTCTTGTAGACTGGTAGTATTTTTAACTCTTGAATTTGTACAAAGTCTATTTTTAGAACGTTTATTTGAGAAAGATAAGGATTTTTGATAAAAGCCTAGATGCTTTTTCCTTTTAATTGGATGGGAAAAAGTCCTTCTGGAGAGAGATTATTATTGTATTCTTTATGTGACATGTTTTCAAATTATCCATAAATATGTTTTGTTGAATTCAACTCAGCAGATATTTATTGAGCTTCTGTTTAGTGTCAGACACTCTCCTGGTTAAAAAGTACAAAAACGCCTGCCCTCAGAAAGCTCGTTGTCTACCTAAAAATAAACAAGATATGATAAATGCTGTAATTTATTTATACTGTGCTTTTCAGAAGTGTAGATGGAGTGGCTTGTTGAAAGGTATCAGGAGTTTTTTTAGATATACTGATATTTACTGTGTGCTTTGAAAGATGGAGCAGGAATTTTCCATGTGATAGAGAGGAAGAAGACTGAATAGACAGAAAAAAGCATTGTATACAAAACCATGGAAGTATCAACATAGCGAGGTGCTTGGGAACTGAAGAGAGTATCTGTGGACAAGGTTAAGGTGAAGCAAAGAGGATGTGCAGAGGCTGGGGCGCACACAGGTTGTGAAAATGCTGGGGGAATCACACTATAGTCCAGTTCATCAGAGTCATCCATGAATCTCTATTTTTAAATGAGATTGCAAAGCCTGAGCTTAGTTTTACTGAATCAGAATCTTGGGAGTGGAATCTAGCTAATTTTATTAATTTATATAATTAAACATAAGTTTATTTATGTCAAACTATGCTGCAGCTACAGGCAGGAGTATACCTCTCAAAGCAGACATTAGGTCAAAGGGCATATAGTATCTCAGAACCTTCAGTGGTGAGGGAGTTCAGCAGTTGTCTGCTCTCATCTCTGGTTTTCCTTCTCCCCTCTGTAATGTCCATGGCAGGTGGTCATCTAGCATCTATGCCAATTGATGGGGCTTACTGTTTTGATTTCTATTAGATAATCTTGTCAGGTTTCCCTTAAACTGAGTTGCAATCTGCTTCTTTATGCCACCCACTGGTTCTTGGCAATTTCCCTCACATCACATTCCAGATGTGATCATACCAGTGCAGAGTGGGGCTGGATATATTACTTCCCTTTTTTGAACATACTATATTAACTGCAGTGTTTGGGGCTTATAGTGCTCCCCAAATATTTTCTTTGCATACCACGCTTAAAAGGCTACTTTTCTTAAACACTTAATGAAGTGTTAGTGTTACCTTTAAATAGAATAAGCAGGGAGATGAAAATATGTTTAGCTAGTCCAAATGAACTTTTCTTTAAAAAATGTTTTAATTTATTGCTTTAGTTAATGACTTTTGAAATAACAACTTTTTACTATACCATTCTTTCCCCTGAAACAGTGCTTTTATTTTAAATGTTTTTTAGTTAAAATCAGTATCGGATTTTTTTATTATCTTTTTTGAAGGTAAATCACAAAGATATTTAGCAACATTATGGAACATTTAGAAATGAGCAAAGGGAAGATATTATTCATAATTCCTCTACTTTAAAAAACTACCATTCATTTTGGTATATGTTTTTAGTTTCTCTAGTCTTCTTAAAAACCTTTATTGTTGTAACCATAATATACGTACAGTTTTGAATCCTGCCTTTTTCACTTAACATTATATCATAAGCATTTTCCAAGTTATTATAGTCGTCATAACCATCGTTTTTAATTGGCTGCATTATATTCTTTTGAATAGCTTAGTGGTGAAGAAAACAGACTGTGGAGCCAGACTGCCTGGGTTCGTATCCCAGCTCTACCACTTACTGGCTCTATGGCCTTGGGCAAGTTATTTAACTTCTCTGTGTCTCAGATTTCCCATTCTGTAAACTGGAGGTGATATTATCTGCCTCATAAGGTTATAAGGATTAAATGTGTTAGTATACGTAAAGCACTTAGTGTGCCTGACATATAGTAAATGCTCTAGAAGTGTTATCAGGAATTATCATCATCATTATTATTGAGTGCACATACCAAAATTTACCTAAGTATGTCCCACTTAGGGACTTTTAGGTTGCTTCCATTTCTTGTCTCTTAAAAATTTGTTAGGAGTGACTAAGTGTACTATTAAGATATTCTTCAGAATTATTTTGCATGGGCTATTTTACTGTACAGTTTTTTTTAAACTTTTAAATTGACTTGTGCTCCACTTGAAGGTATTTGTACCGCCTCTACACCTTTTGTATTGTTGGGAGATGTTTTGGATTGTCTTCCTTTGGATCAGTGTGACACAATATTCACTTTTGTGGAAAAAAATGTTGCTACTTGGAAATCAGTAAGTGCCTTCGTTTCTTTTTCTGCTAACATCTTTCTGTAGATCCAGAGTTCAGAAGATAGATTTTTTTTTTTTGCTTATATTTTAGTATTGCTGACTGCCAAAAATTTGTCCTTCTAAGGGAATTCTATTGCTGTCTTGAGGGGCCAAGTAAGAGTCATGGTGTAGAAAAAGTTGAAGTGCAAAATTTGACTGAGTAGAACAATTAATTTGAAAATGCACACTTTCCCGTGTTTAAAACAGTTATTTAGTATCGTGTTTTGTTATATACATTAAAATATATTTAATTGAAAATGCTCTTTGTGGGGAAAATAGTGAAAGTGGCATAGTAGACTCAGTGTATGTCAGTATTTAATATTGTACTTGCTGTGACTTATTGAAGAGTTCAAAAACTTCTGAATAGTAATAGTATTTTCTGTCTTAATTTCAGAACACATTCTATTCTGCTGGGAAAAACTATTTACTACGTATGTGCAATGGTAAGTAATTCAGTTGTAAATGATTGTTTTTTAAAACAAATGTTTTTTTTCTTTTTTTAAAATTTAATTTAATTTTTTTTTGTGTGTGTGTGTTCCAAAATTCATTGTTTATGTGTTAAAAAAAAAAACAACAGGTGGTTGAATTAAACACAAGTGATAAAATTTTAAAAATAGATTAGTATCTTCATTTTTAAATAACAGACTGATTTATTACAACTGCTCATTCCCTTTAAATTAAACTGTTCCTGGGGCGCCTGGGTGGCTCAGTGGGTTGAGCCTCTGCCTTCGGCTCAGTTACGGTCAGCTCAGGTCATGGTCTTAGGCTCCTGGGATCGAGCCCCAGGTCAGGCTCTCTGCTCAGCAGGGAGCCTGTTTCCCCTTCTCTCTCTGCCTTCTTGTGATCTCTCTCTCTGTCGAATAAATAAATCTTAAAAAAAAAACAAAAAAACTGTTCCTATTGTGGGTGTAAACTTAAAACCAAAAAAAAAATTCAGTAAAGTTTATCTTGCCCATGCTAAATTCATTTTATTCCTGATTTTTTTTTTAATTCCTGATTTTTTTAATGCTTTTTTGAAACAATAGTTTGTACTCCCAATTTTGATGACTACTTTAGGAAAATACTCTTGACAGACTAACAAATCTGGGTATAGTTATAATAAACATAGAATGATTTCCTATAACCTTCATTTCCATATATTGTTAGACCTCCTGAGAAGATTATCAAAATCCCAGAATACAGTCTTCTGTGGACGAATTCAACTCTTTTTGGCCAGGCTTTTCCCTTTATCTGAGAAATCAGGTAAGCTTTTATACATTAATTAATGCTTTGAAGGAAAATCTTTTTCAGTTTTTAATGGATTAGAAGCTGCTCTGATGATATAATGATGTGTGGTTATATGTGATGATACAATACAGGTAACCCTTAAAGTCATTGATTTTTTTTTTTTTTTTTTTTGAAGTATAGATGACACGTATTAGTTTCAGATGTATAGCATAGTAATTTAACAGTTGATTCTTTTCAGGTTCCAAGCTTATTAATAATAAAAATGTGTAGTTGAATCACACATATGTAGATATGAATTGTCAAGTCTCTATTTCATTTTATAATATACGCTGATTTTTCTGCTTCCATTTTCTCCCTCACAGTCACTATTTAGGCACACTTATTTCCTTTCTTTTAACATTTTTTATTGTGAAATATAGCATTCATATAGAAAAATGCATAAAATAAATGTATACTATAATTATTCTGAATCAAATCCTTATGTAACCACTGTCAAACTCCAGAAATGGAATATAACCAGTTCTCCAGAGCTCTCCACATTCTGTTCACATATGCCAGATTTTAATACCTCTTTCATTTAGTCTTCCTTCCCTTAATATCTGGCTAATATACCACCTACTTCATATGTTGTGAGGACTAAATGAATTAAGATACATGAATAGCTTACAACAGCGCGTGCATGTAGTGACACCCACAGTATATGCTGGCAGTGGTTTCTATATGTTTCCTTTTTTGTCACATTAGATCTGTGTTCTTTTTTTCCTTTCCTACTTATTTAATGTGATCAAGACTAATTTAGATTACTAAGGTATTTTCTGCTTGTATTTCTTACCTTCTAGTTGTGGAAAATCTCCCCCTTAGACTTTTCTTTAGTGCAGGTCTATGTTTTGTCTGAAAATCTTTATTCTCGAAGAGTGATTTCAATACATAAAAGATTGTAGGTTGGCACTAGATAGAGGATTTCATGGTGTGTGAGATAACCCTGCCTTCTGTCTTCCCTTGTTCTGTAGACAAGACAAATATCAGTGTAACCTCTTGGAAGATAATCTAGATTTTTTTTTTCTCTCTTTGCTCTTAAGATTTTTTTTCTTGGTTTTGGGTTCTTTGGATTTTTTTCCCATTTGTACTATGATGTATCTTACTGTGGATTTCTTTATCATGTTTGGGATTTGTGGGATCTTAAATCTGTGGATTAGTGTCTCATCCAGTTTGTAAAAATTTTAGCCATTATTTTGTCAAATATTGTGTATGCCTCTTTCTTTTCTTTTCTTTCTGGAATTCCAGTAAACATTACTACACCTTGTCCCATATCCTCTCTTATTTTTTCTATATTTTCATCTATTTATCTCTAGTTGTCACCTCTGAATAGTTTCTTCAGAATGGTTTTTCAGTTCACTATCTCTTTCTTAAGCTATGGATGATCAGCTGCTAAATGAATTTTTAATTCTAGTTTTTGTTGTTTTCATTGTATTTTATTTTTATTTTTCACTTGTTGAAGGTCTTCTTTAAGTGTGCTGTGTCACTTTCTAGTTTCTTATTCCCCACTCATATTTTCAATCTTGTTCTTTGGTTTTTTAACCAGGATAAGCGTTGTTATGTATCTGATCATTCTAGTACCTTCAGTCTTTGTGGGTTTGTTTCTATTGTTCCTCAGGATGTCTTATCTGTTTGAGTATCTGGTGAGTGTTGGATGTTACATTTGAGAAAATATTGAGGGATTAGTCTCGGTATAGATACTTTTAGTCTTGGATGGATACTTTTCTCCAGATAGAGTTCTCATTGCTTCTGCCAGGCACCTTTAGAAGGAGGCTATCACCAGTCCTTCAAACATTGAGAAGACTTGGCACTGAACTATGGTTTGGTTTATTTTAACCTGAGACTTATAACCCTACAGGTTCCTAGCATTGAAGATGGTTGGGGTGGGATTTATTAGATTCCCTACCCTTTTTGGGCCCAGATTTGTTTTTAAAATTCTAGCTTCGGGAAGTTACAAAAAGGATAGCTCAGTTTTACAACTGATTCTTCTCTGTTTGGCAGATGTACGCAAGACAGAAGTGGCTTTAAGTATTCATGATGCATTGCTTATCTTACTGCCTTCTGGATGTTTGCCACATATTCCTTTCTTGTTAGCTCTTTACCGTTTTAAAAAACAAACAAACAAACAGCATTTTTTTACTTCATTGCCTTGAACAGGATGTGAACATGGTTTATACCCTGTGAATTTTTATGGAACTAATGTAATTTATGCAAGTTTTTAGTTGTTTTAGTAAGGTTGATCTGAATTAATTAGCTAATTTGGCCTTTTGTTACTGGAAACTCACCTTTTTTGTTTTTTTAAAAGCTTTCAACATGTGAGTCCACATATACAATTCACCATTTAAAGTGTGCAATTCATTGTTTTTTTAGCGTATTGACAGAGTTGTACAACAATGACTACAGTCTCATTTTTTTTTTCCTACCCTGTACCTAGTAACTGTCACTCCCCACTCATCATTCTTACCCTCTCCTCAGGCCCTAAACAGCCACTAATTTGCTTGTTCTCTATAGATTCTGGACATTTAAAAAATGGAATAATGAAATATGTGGTCTTTTATTGACTGACTTTTTTTTTAAGATTTTATTTATTTATTTGTCAGACAGAGATCACAAGTAGGCAGAGAGGCAGGCAGGGAGCGGAAGAAGCAGGCTTCCCGCTGAGCATAGAGCCCGACATGGGGCTCGATTCCACAACCCTGGGATCAGGACCTGAGCCAAAGGCAGAGGCCTTAACCCACTGACCCACCAGGCACCCCTTGACTGGCTTTTTTAACTTGGCATACGTTTTCAAGATTTATCTGTGTTACAGCATGTATCAGGATTTCATTTTTTTTTAAATATTCTCAATATGGATATTGTCACATTTTGTTTATCCATTCCGTTGATGGACATTTGGGTGGTTTCTGCCTTTTTGCCGATTATGAATAATGCTGCTGTGAACTTTTGTTTATAAGATTTTATTTGGACATATATTTTCATTTCTCTTTGGCATATACCTAGAGTGAAATTGGTAAGTCATATGGTAACTCTATTTAAATTCTTGATGAACTACCAAACTGTTTTGCAAAGAAGCTGCACCATTTTACAATCCTGTCATCAATGCATATGATTCCAATTTCTCCACATCCTTGTTAACACTTACTGTTGTCTTAATTTTTTTATTATAGCCATCTTAGTAGATAGGACGTGGTATCTTGTGGTTTTGATTGGCATTTTCCTAATGACTAGAGATGTTAAGCATCTTTTCATGTGCTTACTGGTCATTTGTATGTCTTCCTTAAAGAAATGGCTATTTAATTTTCCATTTTAAAATTGGATTGTCTTTTTCTTAATCAGTTGTATGAGTTCTCTTTCTATTATAGGTAGTACACTCTTATCAGATATGTAATTTGTGGATATATTCTCCCATTCTGTGGATTTCCTTTCACTTTATTGATAGTATTGTTTGCAGCAGAGAAGTTTTATATTTTGATGAAGTTTGATATATCTGTCTCTTCCTTTGTTGCTTGTGCTCTAGTGTCATATCTAAGAAATCATTGCCTAACCTAAGGTCTAAAAGATTTATTCTTGTGTTTTCTTATAAGAGATTTAGCTCTGTGGTCCATTTTGAGTTAATTTTTGTGTATGGTTTGAGGTGGGAGTCCAGTTTCATTCTTTTGTGTGTTAACACCCAGTTGTCCCAGCATCATTTGTTTAAAAAACCATTCTTTCCCTATTGAATTGGCATCTCACCTTCTTTAGGCCTTCAAAATCCCAGGGTCAGTAGAACCTTAGGGTGTTGACTCTAACTCTTCCCTCTGTAAACCTTTTTGTTCTTTAGTGTCACAGTACTGACTTTTTTGTTTTTTAAGATTTTATTTATTTATTTGACAGAAATCACAAGTAGGCAGAGACGCAGGCAGAGAGAGAAGGAAGCAGGCTCCCTGCCTAGCATAGAGCCTGATATGGGGCTCAATCCCAGGACCCTGGGATCACGACCAGAGCCAAAGGCAGAGGCTTTAACCCACTGAGCCACCCAGGCGCCCCCCTAGTACTGACTCTTGTTGTCGGTCTCAATTTTACTTCCTCAGGAAGCCTCTCTTTCAGCATCTAATCTAAACCTGCCACTGCAGTCACCCATTATCACCACCTGATTTCAGATCTCTTCCATCTGGCATTTTCAGTGTATTTGTGTTTTTTACTTCTGTGATCTCTGTGCCTAGAACAGTGCCAGACACCTAGTTGCCATTTAAATCTGTGATAAATGAAGGCTGTGTTTTGTGAAACTAAATGTGCCCCCTCCTAAGTACTAATTTGTAGTTTCTTTCCTAGAAGTTACAGAAGATAGAAGAATAAGAACAAGATTTCAATTCTCAGCTTTTTTTTTTTTTTTTTACATTGCATAATCTAAATTTGGTTGTGATATGCCCTCCTTATAAAATGTGGCTGGATTTAGAATGTTAATTTTTTTAGGGATATGTGAATTTAGTTCAGGAAGGAGAGTGGCCTGTAAATTTCCTTTCCTATAATCTTGTTAGATTTTTTGTAGCGGATTAAACTACTTTCATAAAATGAATTGAAAATTTTCACATTTTTCTTCTTTTCTGGACAAGTTGGAGTAATTGTGTATTTCTCGTGAATGTTTGGTAGAATTTATGAGTAAGAAAGCCACAATAAAGTTTTGTGGCTATGGGTTTGATTTATGTAACAGATTTGGAACTATTCAGCCTTTCCTTTTTTTCTTGAGACAGTTTTGGTAACTTTTTTCCCTCTGGAAATTTGTGAATATTATCTAAAATTTCAAATGTATATTATTTATAGCTTTGTTTTTCTTTTCTATTTTTTTAAATTGAAGTATAATTAACATACAGTGTTTTGTTAGTTTCAGATGTATGATATAATGATTCAGGAATTCTATTACTCATTGCTCATCAAGATAAGTGTGCTCTTAATCCTCTTTATTTGTAGATCTCATCATTTTTTTTTTTTTCATTTTTTTTTTATTTGACAGAGAGAGATCACAAGTAGAGAGGCAGGCAGAGAGAGAGAGAGAGGGAAGCAGGCTCCCTGCTGAGCAGAGAGCCTGATGCGGGACTCGATCCCAGGACCCGGAGATCATGACCTGAGCCTAAGGCAGCGGCTTAACCCACTGAGCCACCCAGGCGCCCCTCATCATTTTTTTAAAGAACATTTTAGACCTCTCAGTGTACAGCATTACTAATTTAGCAAGACAGAGAGAAACCATTTTTTTCTTTCTCTTATTGACTGGTTGAAAAACTAATAATATTTTGCTAAGGGTAGCTTTAAACAATATATATCCTTTAATAAATGTTGTTTTTAAATTTAATTTCTAAATTATAAAAATAACACAACCTATTTCAGAAAATTTGGAAAATGAAGGAAAAAAAGTTGTTTGTAATTAATCCTACCACCCTAACATAAGCTAGGTTGGCATTTTGGGATATTTTCTTAGAAAGGATTTGGAAATCAAGTGTGGTGTTATTTCTGACTTGATCTTTTGTTTAATTATGGATTTATCATTTTATATGTTTTGGTTATATGACAACAAAGTTACAGTCTTTAGTTGTTTGGTGGAATTGCTTTGAAAATCTTCTCTTCTCTCTAATAGGTCTTAACTTGCAAAGTCAATTTAATCTGGAAAATGTTACTGTTTTCAATACCAATGAGCAGGAAAGCACCCTGGGTCAGAAGGTGAGGCTGATAAGAAATCTTACCTTATAAATAAAAACTTATAAAATCTAATCATATTTATAAGTATGTTCTAAGATAACTCCTGTGAATGGGTATTCTAAGTCACCAAAAATTTTGAAAACCTTTATTTCTAATTTATAGAAATAATGTGTATTCTGTGTAGAAAATGCAGACAAAACAGAAGTATTTAAAATAGAAAGTACAACTATCCTATAATCCAAGGCCCCAAAAATAACCACTCTTAGCATATCTATCTTTATAGGACTTACTGTGTATATAGTTTTATTCTAAAACTGAAGTCATACAATACATATTGTTCTGGAATCAACTTTCTTCTTTTAACATTAAAGATTTTTGTTTTGTTTTGTTTTATTTATTTATTTGACAGAGATCACAAGTAGGCAGAGAAGCAGGCAGAGAGAGAGAGAGAGAGAGAGGAAGGGAAGCAGGCTTCCTGCTGAGCAGAGAACCCAATGCGGGGCTCAATCCCAGGACCCTGGGATCATGACCTGAGCTGAAGGGAGAGGCTTTAACCCACTGAGCCACCAAGGCGCCCCTTTTAACATTATAAAATGGATGCATTTCTGTATCAGTTCATTTAGATCTTAGTGTTTAATAGTTTATATTGTCTTCTAAGTGGAAATTTATCGTAGTCCTGTCAATGGGCATTTAGATAATTTCTAATAGTGAAAACTGGTTAACAGCATTACAATGAATAGTTACTGTATATAGCATTGCTAAATTATGCAGATGTTGCCTTAGGATAAATTCCAGTAAATGAAATTGTTGTGTCAAATGTATGCATATATCAGATTTTATTAGCTGTTGACCAGTTACTTCTCAAAAAGGTTGTACCCATTTATATCATCACCAGTGGCACTTGGAGAATATCTGTCCATTTTCCCACAGCCTCATCCTGGAAATTACCAATTTTTAAAAATCTTTGCTTAATTGATACACAGTTGAAAAGTAAATGTTTGTTTTAACTTACATTTCCTTGGTTATTAGTGAAGTTGAGGGACCTACTATATATTTATTGGAATTTATTTTTCTGTGCCAATTAGAAACAGTGAGGAAGAGGATTACTTATTCATGCCATTTGCCCATTTTACTTTTGAAATGTCTTTTTCTTATTGGTGTGTAGAAGCTCATATTGAATATTATTAATTTATTGCCTACCATTTTGTTGACTTTTTTTCTCAGTTTATAGTTTTTCTTATAACTTTATTTATGGTGCCTTTGTTGTATAGAACTTTTAAGTTTGGATATAATTTAATGTTTGTTGGTCTTTTGTTTAGTTGTTTCTGGTCTTGTGTCATGCTAACGGCTTCCACTACAGAAGAATAAGTTATTGTTGTTTTCTTTTGATGCTTTTGTGATTTATTTTTTAAATAAATCTTTAATCCAGCATGAATGTTGGTATATGGAATAGGTTGTGTTATGATTTTATTTTTTCCAAACAGTGAGCCAGTTAACTCAGAACCATTTGTTAAATAATCCATATTTGCCCACTGATTTTTAAAAGGACATCAGCTATAATCAACTTTATTTTTATTTTTTTTTTATTTTTTTTTTTTTTAAAGATTTTATTTATTTATTTGACAGAGAGAGAGATCACAAGTAGGCAGAGAGGCAGGCAGAGAGAGAGGAGGAAGCAGGCTCCCCGTGGAGCAGAGAGCCTGATGCAGGGCTCGATCCCAGGACCCTGAGATCATGACCTGAGCCGAAGGCAGCGGCTTAATCCACTGAGCCACCCAGGCGCCCCCTCAACTTTATTTTTAAAGATTATGATATATCCAAAAGACAGTCCATAGTTGGCAAATTTCTGGACATTTAGCACTTGTTCTGCACTTAGGAACAAGTTATGAAGTTTGAAAAATTATTAATTAGATCTAGCTAATATCTCATAGTAAATTAGATTATTTTACGTCATTTGTTCCTTAAAATGTAATGATTATCAATTTGGAAATGATGTTGACTTAAGATTTTTTAAAATTTTAGAGGCGGGGGGGGTCGTAGGGGCCAGGGAGGGAAAAAAAATGAAACAAGATGGAATCAGGAGGGAGACATACCATAAGGGACTCTTTTTTTTTTTTTTTTTTTTTAAAGATTTTATTTATTTATTTGACAGACAGAGATCACAAGTAGGCAGAGAGGCAGGCAGAGAGAGAGAGGGAAGCAGGCTCGCTGCTGAGCGGAGAGCCTGATGCGGGACTCGATCCCAGGATCCTGAGATCATGACCTGAGCCGAAGGCAGCGGTTTAACCCACTGAACCACCCAGGCGCCCAATTAATTCATTCTTTTTTTTTTTTTTTTTTTTAAGATTTTATTTATTTATTTGACAGAGAGAGAGAGATCACAAGTAGGCAGAGAGGCAGGCAGAGAGAGAGGAGGAAGCAGGCTCCCTGCGGAGCAGAGAGCCCGATGCGGTGCTCGATCCCAGGACCCTGAGATCATGACCTGAGCCAAAGGCAGCGGCTTAATCCACCGAGCCACCCAGGCGCCCCTACCATAAGGGACTCTTAATCTCGGGAAACAAACTGAGGTTTGCTGGGGGGTGGAGGGGTTGGGATAGGGTGGCTGGGTTATGGATATTGTCGGGGGTATGTGCTATGGTGAGTGCTGTGAAGTGTGTAAGACTGATGATTCACAGATCTGTACCCCTGAAGGAAATAATACATTATATGTTAATTTTTAAAAAATTTTTTAAATGTTGTCTTTTACTTTGATGTATCTTTTGGTGCTTCTTGGACTATTTTATATAAACTTGCTATTTTGAATTTCTCACTGTAGAGCTAGCCACTCAGCATATCCTGAAGTGTTCCCCAATAATAAGAGTTCTCTGTGGGGTTGGGGAGAATTTTTATGGTCCAATTAAAGTTGGGGACAAAACTACTTAGGTATACTTTGAGTTATTTACTGCAATTCTTCAGAGTTCTTAATATACTATATATAAGTATATAACATACTTCTGTCTAAAAGATCATCATATATATTTCTAAAATGTATTTTGCCATAGACCCTTTATTCCCATAGAGGATCTACAGACCATGTTTGAAGAAATATTGATTTAAAACTTTCTGCTATATCTTCATGACTATCTTATATCATCGTCGTCGTACTGCTCTTGAGTTCTCAGATCCTTGTCACATAGAATTGCCATTGCCTTAAAGATTAACTGTCTAGACAGAAGTGCAACTAGATTTCTCTAACAGTGCTTGTCTAGCAATGTGTGAATGATGTTATTGCAGCATGTCTTCTGGCTGACAACTGCTTTGTGACAGACTGTATATTTTTTAAAATTTTAGCACACTGAGGATAGAGAAGAAGGAATGGATGTAGAAGAAGGTGAGATGGGAGATGATGAAGCTCCAACAACTTGGTGAGTTTTAGAAGTTCAGATTTCATGATTTACAAAACTAATACTTAAAAACTTATCAAGTACTAGTGTCAGGATATACACAAAGAGGAAGTAATCATGCTTGCAGATTTATTTGTATTTTTTATGTGTATTACTTAAAGTTATAAATCCTAAATCATTAATATGCTCTGTTAATTGGTTTCTAAATTATATGCTCACAGTTCATTGTTTACATGGTCTACTGTTTGCATATTCCTAATGTTTGGAAAGCCAACCATAGGCAACCTAAATACTCCTCCCCTTTTTCCTTCCATTTAACTTGATGGATGGACTTAGTGCCTGTGGATAATGGGCTGACTTTTTAATAAAGTGGAAGGAATTAGTCTTTCCGTCTTCTCCCCTTCCCACTCCCATCTCTTGTTTCCTATCTCATGTGCTAACTCTGTGCTTTCCTTCCAAATAATTTCTTCCTAATGCTGATTAGAAGCAATGAGGAAGAGAAAAAGGGAGATATGAAGGAAAATTTTTACTTCCAGGTGTCTGAGGTAACAAAAGTTATCATCAGTTGCAATTGAATTTCTGGAGGATCGAGAAGAGTTTCCAATATCTGCACAGGGAGATGTATTCCTGGCATTCCAGGTTTCAGATTCAAACACACATCTCCAAAGAAACTTTGAGAATAGTGTGCCTCCAGACTGAATTCCAATCCTAGTTGTGTAACCTTAAGCAAGTTACCTAACTTCCCTGAAACTCAGTTTCAGGGTCTTTAAAATGTAGTAATGCCACCTACTTGCTTGTTGAGATTATTAAATGAGATGCTGCTTGGACATGGTCTGTTAAGGTACAACATAGTTACCCTTATTGTTACCATAGTTGTTGATGTTATATATAATGAAATATGGAAAGCACTAGAACAGTATTTATTCAGTTGCTGTTATTACTAGCTATAGTTCTGTGTTTTGGGTTTGTTTTTGTTTTTTTTTTTTTTTGAAGACCTATTTGTTCATGTACATTATGGATAGAGTATGCTTTTGGGGTCTCACCTGAGCAACATAAAGGACTAAGCTCCAACATAACAGGTCACCTGAAATGTAAAAAAGAGCCACCAAAGACAAACTGCCCAATGCAGTTTTGTCTAGTTAGACTCTGCCGAAGCCTTTATAGATATGTCAGCCCCATTGATTGTTTATAGGCTGGTCCCAGTGGCGGAAAAATCACTTAAACAGGATTTAACACTCAGCTGCCTCTCAGTCTGTCACAATCATTATATTTTCTTTTTTTTTTTTTTCTTTTTTTATTGAAATGAAGTTGACATACAGTATTATATTAGTATAAGTATATACTTATACTATATACATATACATAGTGATTCAACATTTATACACATTAGGAAGTAATCACAAGATAAGTCTAGCTACCATCTGTCAACCATACAATTACAATATTGTTGTTTTGTTGACTGTATTCCCTATGCTATACTTTACATTCGAGTGACTTACTTATTTTAAAACTGCAAGTTTTACCTTTAATCCCCTTCACTATTTTTTGAATGGAGGAAGAGATTGGGAAATTACTTTGTGACAAAGCAGTGTGACCAACTGTATCATCAGAGTATTTTAGACACTGTAATTTACAAAGAACATATTACCCATGTATCTATGGTATGAGGCCCATTTCAGATTTGACTCAAATATACCAGTAAAAAATTTTGTATTAAAAAAAATTCTAATATAATCTCTAAAATCGCTAATTGAACATCTAACAAAATATGTCAAGTTGCAGAACATCTTGGCTAAAATAGTTATAAAACATTTTATTTTTAGCCAATAACTTTCACCTTAATTTGTTATGGTTTGCATATACAATAAGTAGTCACATTTGCCTTGAGTGGATAAATACAGAATCCAAATGTATCTGTGGAATGGTGAAGTTAGAAGGCACATTGCAGTGAGTCCAAACATTGAAGGAGGGTAAAGAAGTGTTGACATTGAGTGTAGACAACTCTTTCAAGATGTTTAGATATGAAGGAATAGCCGTGGAGGCACAGCATGGATTGGAACTTTCAGAGGAGAGGATTTTTTAAAAATGTTAGTGTCTCAACTATAAAAGTTTCCTGGTAGTCATATATTAATACTACTTTCAAATTTCTTCTATGAGGCAACTCAAATAAATACTAGGCCAACTAAAAATAAAAGGAGAGAGATCAGAAGCGTTTACAAGTAGGAGATGATAATTAACACCTTAGATTATTGTTAGTATCAAGCATTAAATTAAAATGTGAGTTTTCTGGCAACCAAGAACAGTAGTGGACCATACAATGGTTACATAATTCTCATTCTCTGATTAGCGGTAGTGTCCAATTTCTTAACAGGCCAACTTTCCTTATACTACAATTCAAGAGGTATTTATTATATTCTTATATGTGGTAACTGATTAACATTTTATGTGTGTGCATATAACTATATGTATAAAACTATATAAAATCTTCAGAAGCAGTTTTGTTTCAAAAACATTCTTTATTAAGTGTATGGAACACTTAATAAAACTATAACTAGTTTTATTTTTTTGATTATAGTTATAGTATTATTTCATGGGTGTAAATCATTTTATATGTGATTTTTTTATATGTAAAATATGTAAAATATTTTATATGTGACTTTTTCTTTTTCCAATTCAGTTGAACATTTTGGAAAATGTTCCTTTTGTGGCTTTGGTTTTTTGGTGTGTGTGGCTTTTTTTTTTTTTTTAAACTTGATCTGTAGAAAACCCAAACTTACAACCTTATTGTTATAAATCAATAAAATCACTTCAGTTATAGAAAATAGTTTATGTCAGTTGATGTTCAGATCATTATTTTCTTGTTTTCAGAGTTGTTACTGGGAAAGAGTGTAGGAAGAGTGAAAGTTAACATACCCATTAGATTCTTTCAAATACTGTTCGTTCTTGATAAAAGTTCTGGCAGGAACTGGATTTTGGTCAATTAAAAGTTGTCAGTACTCTTCGTTATCGATTTGAAGGAAGATCCACATGTTTCAAATACTAGTAATTGGTCTAGCAAAGTTAGCGTTCTTTTATTAAATTAGCTAGCTTGCTTAATTATTTACCTTTATACATAATTCAAAGCGATTGTAATCTGGGTAAGTACCTAAGCATAACTTCAAGCCTGTTGTGTAAAATGAAGTGCATGCAATCTATGACTACTATTTCCTTGCAGACCAAGGACTTTTTAAATTATTGCCAAGTTCACAGCTTAGTTCCAGACAGTTAACAGTTGTCAGAAGTGTGAATGTAAGATAAGTGATCTATTACTGTGTGGGTTTTTTTAATTGATATGCCAATTAATATAAATTTAATAAAATTCTTTAAGCAGGCATTTTATGATACCAACTAGTAGTTTGTAATCTTAACCATATGTGAATTAGAGTCATGGTGAGAATCTTCATCAGATGTGCTTCCATATGTTATACTAAACTACTTTTCCCTTTGTCCTTCTTAACGAATGCCTTTTAAGACATTTTTGTAGAAAACTGATTTTTTACACTAGCAAATTATTTTTTACTTTTCTACTCTAACCTTCCTTTACATATATATATAAAGTAAGGCATTTTTCAGTCTTTTAAATTTTACACTCCCATCCAAGAAAGCTTAAAAAGTACATGACAAAAATTATACTTGTTTAATTTACTATAATCTTTTAAAATGCGTTATGATATGGCCCATGATAATCCATAGTTGTTAAAGTAATTTTAAATATACCCATCTCAAAGATGAAGAGTGAAAGATTACGTGTTTCCTATTATTGACCAGAATAGAGAAGTTAAGACCCTTAATATCATAGTACTGTGTGGATCACTAAACCCCCTTCCTGTTTCCCACATAAAATTACAGTCTTTCTTGGAACACTTGTATGGCCGTGATGCTTAGAAAAAAATGCTAACTGTAACCCATAGATTCAGTTTATTAAGTTTATTTAGAAAGAATAGAAGATAGTACACAATTTTATTTACAAGTAAAATTAATTTTACAAAGGTGATGTTGAAAATTTTTGTGGATATTTGAGGATATGAGATAGTCAATACCTAAAGCATTTTTGATAATGACTGCTTGGAGTGACACAAATTTTGTCAAAAACAAAAATCTCTTGGGTAAAAAAGTCTAAAATATTTTAACTCTTAAAGTTAAAACATAGTATAACGATTTTGGTAAATTTAAAAATTTAAAAGAATGTATTGATACTGCAGATTTGTACAGTGAAATTGCAAATTGAATTAGTAATGCTGTAATAAAGACACTAAACAGGAGGCAATTTATTTTTATATATATATAAAAATATAAGTTTATACAGTTGTTATGTATTTTACATATTTGTCTCATGCTATGGCTTTTAGCTTAGGTTCAAGGTGACATTAGCTTAAACAATGTGGAAGTTGATATCTTTCTTATGGAAAAGTCTGGAGACAGGCATTTCAGAGCTGGGAGATTGTCTAGGGACCCATGTTCCTCCTAACTTCTTGTCCCACCTTTTCTTGGTGTTTGCTTTTTTTTGTCTATAGTCCATGTGACTCATCATATCTGCATTCTGGCCAGCAGAAAGGGAAAAAGGAAAATGATAAAACACGGCTCAAAATTTGCACATATGACTTTTACTCCCAACTAGTCAGAACTTAACCACGGGGCCACACCTAGTTGGCAAGAAAGGTTGAGAAAGATAGTCTTTAGTTCTGAATAACCATGTATTGGGGCACAGTTCAGGAGTTCTACCACTATAGATAAAGTGGGTCTGTTAGGGTCTATGAATCCCCTGAAATTGTTTCTAAAAATTTGTTTAAGTGCACTTCTCTGGGGAAAGGAGCTATAGGTTTCGTCGGCTTCTTCGAGGGGTGTATGATCTAAAGTTAGGAGCACTTAGATTATTTCTAAAAGAAGTTAAGTGATTTATTTAACATAACATTTATTTTATTAGCTCCATTCCGATTGATTACAACCTGTATCGAAAATTCTGGTCACTTCAGGATTACTTCAGGAACCCTGTGCAATGCTATGAGAAGATTTCATGGAAAACTTTTCTTAAGGTGAGTTCAGTCATAGACTACCCAAAACCCTATATTCTACAGTTAATGGCAGAGGCAAAACTTGACTCTTATCCAGCGTACTTTTTATTATATAATTTTATCTCTTACATTTTTATGCCTATTTCATATTGTTAAACTGATTTTTGTGGAGTAGTTTGTAAATGACTTAGGGATTTAAAAGCTCATAATTACAGACTTGGGTTTTTTGTTTGTTTCTACATAGTATTATCAACATGAACTGATGAATTTTTGTCAAATATATTGTCTTAACTTTGCACAAAATTATTTCAAGTATCCTGCTAGAACAGGGGTTGCAAACTAATGGCTATAGGCCAAATCCAGGCTCCTGCCTGTTTTCCTAGACAGAGATATTGGCACACAGCCATGCTATTTTAGTATATGTGCTGCCGAAGCGAGCACCACAGCCATGCTAATACGTGCAGCTGTTTGTGTGCTGTAACAGCAGGCTTGAGTAGTGTGACTGGGACCATATCAGCCATATAGCCTGTGAAAATTTATAGAAGGAAACCTCATTTAAAATGGAATCAGGTAGCCAGTAGAGGGACTCTCACATTCTGCACTAGTTGTCATTTGCGGAGCCAACTGGAAGAGATGGACCTTGCCAGTCAGAGTACTTTACTATCCCAACAGAAGGAAGGAAGATTTCTTCCTCTCCCAGCAACAGTCCAGACAATGAGAGGCAGTCACAGCTCAGCCAATGAGAAGCCACTATACTTGGAACTCCCAGTTTAGTCCAATGGACTTGTAGTTTATAACAGCCCCTACTGATTCCTCTTTTTCGCTATAAAAGAGCATTCCTCTTTGTTCTCTCAAACCTGGGGCTTGCTTGTCCCAGATTAGTTCTTAGCTATTCCCAAATAAACCCCCCCCTTTTTTTTTCTGGTGAAATAACAGTTTAATTTTATTTTGAGTAATTATTTATTTTAGAGAACATGAACAGGAGAGGCTAAGGGAGAAGAGAAAGAACCTCAAGCAGACTCCACCCTGAGCACAGAGCCTGATGTGGGACTTGATATAAGGACCTTGAGATCACGACCAGAGCTAAAACAAAGAGCCAAACACTTAACCAACTGTGGCACCCAGGAACCTTTGGTGGTTTCATTTTGAAGGTTAACAGGCCTGTGGGTTACCTTGCAGGCTCAGTAGAGCATGCTACTCTTGATTTTAGGGTTGTAAGTTCAGGTCGTAAGTTCAGGTCACACTTGGGGTGTAGAGATTCCTTAAAAATAAAATCTTAAAAAAAAAAAAGGGAAAAAATGTTAACAAGCCTAACATACTTATTATCAGAAAACAATGGGTAATTCTTGTTTTGTAAGAATTCTCTTTATTTCTTTTGTTTGGCTACTTAAATATCAGTTGTCCTTTTTGGTTGTAATCAAAATCCAAGGTAAATAGGTAGCTCCTAAAAGTAGCATGGTATGTATTCAGATTAAATGGTGAGCGAGAAATCATGTGGGATTATTCCCCCATCTGGATAGGATTTGACATCATTGTTTTATTTGGTCACAGTGTTTAGCCCAAGAAATGCTTGAGCATTTTCCACAACCGGTTAAACATCTAATTTCACTTTTAAGTTTCTGTATACTTTCAAAGCATTACTTTCTCTGTTTGCCCCTTAAACAAACTACATAAGAAATTACATTTCTTTGGTAGAGAGTTTATTCTTGTTTAGACAATACATGAACTCTTCATACCAAGTAGTTTTAATCCCATTTGCCATCATAGTTTTTCTCATTTAATGTGCTTTACAGTGTGCATACATGATTATAATTAGTAAATTGTAAGTATTTTGATATAGAAAAAGCACTAAAAAAATTATTGAGCAGTAATGCCAAATCAAACTAATTGGTATTTTTACTTTGCAGTATTCTGAAGAAGTTCTAGCTGTTTTTAAGAGTTATAAATTAGATGATACTCAGGCCTCCAGGAAAAAGATGGAAGAATTAAAAACAGGAGGAGAACATGTATATTTTGCAAAATTTTTAACAAGTGAAAAGGTATAAATTTCTCTTTTTTGCTAAGCATAATAAGTAATGGTCTTTTTTTTTTTCTATTTAGCTGATATTCTTTTTAAGTTAAGTTTCATAGAAATGTTTATTTTTGGTAAAAGCTGGTAAGTATTAGTTTGAGAGTCCTGTGAATTCCTTGCATAAGTAAGAGTAATTTGATTTCAGAGGTGAAAGAAGTTGTTCTGCATTGTCTGTTTTTAGGCTTATTTTGCAGTTTAATTTTCAGGTGTATATATTTTGAACCTCAAGTTAGGATTTAATTTGCATTTATGAAAACAATATTTTATAATTAGTCATTTAAGAACAAATAAGGGGTGTAAACATTCCCTACAGTAAATTTTGTTCAGATACAGTGCTAAGGGATTATGTAAATTTTCCAGTCAAGATGACACATGAAGTGTATGTTTTGACTTAACTCCCTTAGCTCCGAACACATAGAAATGACAGGTAAAATATGAAAGGAGAAAACCAAAAGACAAAGCTGGCCTTCCAGAAATAAGAAAAGTATCTTAATGGACCAGAAACACCAAGTAGTAAGTGAAACTGAAGTCTCAGGCCTGCTGGCCTCATCCCAAGCAGGAGGTGACACCCAAGAGTTTATCTACAAGAGAAAGACATCAGGTGTCTTTCATGTGGGTCTAGCGACCAGAGCCAGACTCACTGCTTGAAGCCAAGATCTTGGGGGGGAGCTTCACTTACCTTTGAAAAGAAGTTAAGAAAAGATGTTACCAATCTTTCTGCCCAGGGCTGTGGATTCATAGGAAGCTGTGGGTCCAGCTTTGTGTTGTTTTGCTCTTTACTGGATGTATGATATCTGCAATATACTAATGAAATAGTTGGCTCCAGAAATTCATCATAAGGCCTCTTCCGAACTTGACTCCAGAGGTCCTGGTGGAAGCAAATGCAAAACTACTGACAAGAAAGGATGTACACAGGGAGAAAGAAGGAGAAGTAAACAAAACAAAAGCCTCTCATTCAGAACTCTGATACATTGCAATTTCAAAATTCATAAAGAAATTCAATACTAGGAAAGATCACCAACCAAATCAATTATTGGGATATACATGTATTTATTTCAGATACATGGCTTGGCCATGACTTTTAAAAACTTTAAAATCATTCAAAGAGATAATTAATGATATAGCATCCACTGAGAAGAGTAAAAAATTGTGAAACAAACAGGCAGAAATGAAATAGAATGATTGACTATGACAACTAATTAAGAGACTTAAAAATGAAAAATGTGATCATCTAAACCAAAGCAGAACATACAGAATTAAACTATAGATTGGGCATAGAGGAAAAGAGAACTAGTGACTGGAAGATAATGATAAGAAGTTCACCCAGAACGTCCAGATATGGGGTGTGGGGTGGGGAGAGGTGGGACAAGTTTGTTAATTTGGAAGGAGCAGTTAAGAGCAAGGCATGGTCAATTGAGAAATTGCAGCAAATATCCAATAGGATTTTTAAAGAACAAAATAGAGGGAATGGTAGGGAAACTATATTGAAAAGAATTAAAGGTAATAACCAAGTTCTCAGATTAAAAGTATGCTACAACTACCAGCAGGATAAAGAAAGTTAAATCCATCCTTCAGTACATCATGCTATAATTTCAGGGATAAAGAGAAAACCTTAAAAACCAAAGGAAAACAACTTGTGGCTCCTAAACAGCAAAAAGCTAAAGGGGGCACAGGAAGGAATATAGACAATTCTGTAAACCCAACTGATGGCAGGAAGGGAGAAAATAATACAAAAAAGTGGGTAGAAGTAAATCCAACTATATCAGTAATGGGAAGTATAAACAGATTTAAGACAGATGATTTATCAGAATGGATTTTTTTTAACTCTGGCCATATTTGTTAACAGAAATGTATAAAAATTCTTGCTTGAATAAAGAATTCAAAATTTTTACTTTACCCTATTTAGAAAAGGGGAAGAAAATCCCGAAGCTCTTCTAGCTTTAACAAAGAACCTTCCTAAAGACACACTTCAGAAAGCTTAGAAGTCTATTTAAATAATAACTGGGGCAAAAAACTTCCAAAATAAAACCAGTAAAATTTCTGTATACTTTTAGGAGTTGCAAGTTACATTTTTCAGGATATGACAACTGTTTCAAAACTCTGGATGTTGTTAAAAGTTCTTTGAATAAATAACATTTCTAAGGACATTTTAACAATAGAAAACAACAAGAATATACAGCTTTCAAAGAAATTTCTACACTGGAGTATTAATTCTATGTCTTTGTACTGGTTTCTATGTACCACTTTCTCAGAACTGGCTCTCTGAGTAGTTTCTTTATTGATTCTTTGTGAGCTTTCTTTTACCAGCAGTTAGGAGAGCATGAGCTTTCCAGGGTTAAGCTCTGGAATTCTATTACTTAATACCATGAGGGGTAAAAGCAGCTTTGAGACGCTTCATGCTTTATAATATGGAAAAGAGAAAAGGCACAGAGAATTGTAACAAAGAGAATGTGAAGTATGTAATGTTTTGTATCTTCAGTTTTCTTCTTTACTACTTCTTAACAATTTTATCCTAAACTTAGATCTGTATAAGAACCCTTCTTGTACATTCTTCCTATTTTTACAGTGTACTTGCAGTGTTTACTATTCAGTATCAAAATGAAAATATGTGTAGTGTATTACCTATAGCATTAAAAGTATGCACCATATTGTAAATTTTACTCTTCTCTGAAAGAAGCCTTCCACATCTCTGTAATACTTTACACGATGTTTTAAACCCATTTGATACATTTAAACCTATTTGATACACTCACACATCTAATGGGAATGTTATTACCCAGAAGCATTGTGTTTTGCTTACATGAATGTGATCATACTTTTCCTTAGGGAAGGAGAATCAATATCAGTGCACAGATATTGTATGTAGATATAGACAGGCCATTTATATGGTAACCACAGGTAGGTGCGGGTTCTACAAATAAAATAGGTGTTTTTGTAACTTATCATACCTTCTTTCTCAAAGTGGGATATTTCTTCTGGAAACCAAGTGGTATTGTAATTTTCAAGGGCTACTTTTTGCCTTGGGTATGATTGCGAACACTAAGTTCTAACTACAGTTTTCTTATTAGCATAGTAAAATAATTCAATAGCATTCACTGAATGTAGTGCTGAGGAATTTGGGGCTTTTGTTTCTTTTTGGTTTTTTGGTGGAGAAGTACCTGTTCCTTCAGATTAGTCCAGAGTCATTAGTCAGAAATTTTTAAGGGAGAATTTCACCTTTAATTATCTAATTTATTAAACCTACGTGAAAGTCACTGGTATTGTAGAGATCCCTCCTTCAGCACTATGTAGCATGTAAAAGCAGAACCAACATTTTAAAGTATTTACGTACCATGATATTAACACGATAGTTAACATAATATTAAAAGGAATATATTCTGGAATCTGAGTTCTCATAGCAAAGAGTACTACTAGTAACTAGGTGTAGACATCAGGATTGCCCAGTTCTTCACAGTACTAACTCTTGTTCCCTGGAGAGTTGAGACTCTGTCCAAATGGAAAAGATGAGGTGGAATACTTGGCAGCCAGCAGTTACCAGAGTAGCCACCAGTCCCGCAATATTGATCTTAGTGTGGGCATTCTTGTTCACGGGGAAAAGAAAATTAACAGCCTGCCCAAACTCTGCATTGCGTGCAGAACTCTCAAGTAAAGACTTTTAGTCATTTAAAAAAAGAAAATTCCTGGTAGAAAGTTGTTCTGCCTTAAATGTTTTATACTTTCTGTATCCATTTGAGAAGTATCTGAGGTTGAAATCTTCGCAGTGAAGGCGAAGATAGGTATATTCCTTTATGACACATATTACAGCTTAGTTAGGAATAGACAGGCTCATCTGTATCCTATAATTTTGTCTCATTAGTCGTTTCATGGGAGCCTCCCTTTAAACTGGTCTGGGAGGTTTTTTGGACAGCTCTGGAACATGGTTTGAGTTTTTTTTGTCTGCAGGCCAGAGATAGAGCCAGCCCTCCCGCATATTCCAGGACTTTGTTGTGAGGTTCTTGTAGGTCATTATCATGGTCTGAAATTTAAAGAGAAACTAGATTGTTGGTCCCTGTGCCTTGAGACAAAACAGTTAATAGCAAAAGCTGTTAAATAGGCAGGGGCTAACATTTTCTTTTGGTTCTAAGATGGAAGAAGGTCTTATTTTAAAAATCATATAAGGACTCAGCAGCTGTTAGCAGGACTGGAGTGATATTTTTTACTGATTGATATTTTCTACTAGTGAACCTTAATGTAAATCAGTCATTGAACTTTACATCTTGACACTGCCCATCTGAGTCAGCTGATAGGACTTCTCACAGCTGTGATTGAAATGGTTTGACAGACTTGATTTGGGCTTTGATAAAATTGAACATAAGGCCCATTAATGTTGGACCTTGTGTGGTCACTGAAAAGTGGAAAGTAAATGGAAACTTTATTGGCCTATCATTAGTATTTCTTGAGAGAGAGCAGATTATAGATCTCACTGTTGTATAAGCTATAGATAATGTGTCTGGACTTGTCAGTTGAATTATGTATAGACTTTTGGGTTACTTTATTTTTCAGAGTTTTATTTGGTTGTTTGCCTATCTCTGCTATGGGCAGTGAAGGCATTGATGAATCTTTAGAGCTTTACAAATTTTGCAGTTTGAAGTGTTTCGCTGGCACTTACGTGAGTTTTAGCATATGGGTATACACCCACCCATCTGAAAAGATAAATGCTTAAGACTGAGGTTTTGTTTTGTTGTAGAAAGGAACACAATAACATTTTTTTAAAGATTTTATTTATTTATTTGACAGATCACAAGTAGGCAGAGAGGCAGGCAGACAGAGAGGGGAAAGCAGGCTCCCCGCTGAGCAGAGAGCCCGATGCGGGGCTCGATCCCAGGACCCGGGATCATGACCTGAGCCAAAGGCAGAGGCTTTAACCCACTGAGCCACCCAGGCGCCCCAAGACTAAGAGTTTTCAATATGATTAACTTTTTTTATGTGAATAAAATCTGTCTGAAGTGGTCCTCAAAGTGGGAGGCATGAGCCTCCCTGTTAATTGTGACACTTTGTACTTTGTGGGCCTGACAAATAGGGTAGCTCTTTAAATATCATTGAGCATATTGGAAAATTTAGAGCATACTCATCACTCTATTGTTTTTAGAATCCCCTCTGTTTGTGATTCTAGCCATGGTTATGCAAGCAAGATAAAAAAGTTTAATCTCTGGTGCTGCCAAGCAGCGATCTAGGAAAGACTGCAGAAATGGTACAAAAGGTACCCATAGGCCATGGATTTGGAGCCTGATTCTGAAGAAGGACAAAGTCTAAAAGAGTTGCCCAGGAGACTGGTTAATTGATAAGGTAAAGATAAGAGCAAAGATAGAATGAGAAATGGCCTAACCTTTCTGTGTCATTATCCAGAGTAATAGAAACTAATAATCATTTCTGTTAATTATTAATAACATTAAAATCTTTGCTCCTTTAGAAATGAGAGCTCTCATCTCATTTTATGTGGTCAAGATTTACACAAAAGCATAAAATAGTATATTCATAAATGTAAACAGTTCTTTAAAGAGAAAATGTGCTTTGATGAGGGCAGTGATTATTGCCACCTGACAGAATGTATGGAAGGCAAAGAACATTTTCCTACCCTTGAGAATGGACTGAATCCCAGGAACGTAATTTTGTCTGAGTTAATCAAGTTCCCTCCTCTAAGTGTTTTTAAACTTTAAATATACATTAATATTTATGTTTTAATATATCAAACAGTATGTTTAATGACAGTATTAATGTTTTAAAACTAGTCTTTAAAATAATTTTATCAAGTACTTTAAAAGTACACACTGATTTCATCATCCTAATGTGAGTGTTCTGAAGGGTAAATGTGTTTATATATAGTGAGAGAGACTTAGGTTGAAAATACATAGGAATTGGGTGGCTCAGTGGGTTAAGCCTCTGCCTTCTGCTCAGGTCATGATCTCAGGGTCCTGGGATTGAGCCCCACATCGGGCTTTCTGCTCAGCAGGGAACCTGCTCCCCCACCCTGCCTACCTTTCTGCCTACTTGTGATCTCTGTCTGTTAAATAAATAAATAAAATCTTTTAAAAAATGCACACATAGGAATGATATAGTGGTTAGGTACTTTTTATTTCTTTCCATATCTGAATTTTAATGTCTTTAGAAGTTTCTTAAGGAAACTACAGATTATTGAAACTTTACCAAATAGCATAGGAGTATTCAGTAGAGTCACATAATTTGCAGTATTGTCTGAGGTTTAAATATAGAGAGAGAGAGACATTGGCTGTTTAATCAGAACTTGATTTAGTTCACCTGTGTTTGTTTAAGTAATCCTAAATCTTTGTAGAGGTAACAACATAACCTGTATTGGTTAGGAAATTCCAGTTAATTTAGGCTTTTGGAGGCCAAAAAGAAGTCTTGCATTTACTAAAATAAATAATTTGTATTTTACATTAATTGGATGTATTAGGAGAAAGAGATTTAAAATGTAAATTTTTGGTATTTATTTTACTGAGGGATATTAAGTCCTCTAAATCTCCTTAAAAGTATGAGTACAGAAGGTTTTAATTTATAACCATAGCTGTAAGTAACCTTTTTAACTAAAACAAAAGAGCTGACAGGTAATATCTCTGCTTTGCAATGGACGTACTTTATCCTGTAACTCAGCTGGGACACTAAGATCCTTAAACTAAAATTAGATTCTTCTTTTTTTTTAACTTATTTTTTTCTGAAGGAAAGTTTTAAAAAAATTATTAGTAAATAGGAGTACTATTTAAGTCTATTAGTTTTTATGTAATAGGTTATATATTCTTTTTCTCCTCAGAAACCAGATGTCTGATAATTCAGTTGAATAAGATATATGAACCTATTCCAGGTAGAAAACTACTTTACAGTTAAGTCTGCTAAACCCTAATTCAATATCCAACATTTGTGAAAATTAAAAGTTTAAATAATGGCACTTTTTTTTTTTTTAAAGATTTTATTTATTTATTTGACAGAGATCACAAGCAGACAGAGAGGCAGGCAGAGAGAGAGAGAGGGAAGCAGGCTCGCCGCTGAGCAGAGAGCCCGATGCGGGACTCGATCCCAGGACCCTGAGATCATGACCTGAGCCGAAGGCAGCGGCTTAACCCACTGAGCTACCCAGGCGCCCATAATGGCACTTTTTTAAAGTAATAACTCTAGAACCTATATTTCTCCCAGTTTGGGGAGAAAATGGATATAGTCAAAGCATTTAGAGTTTTGGCTTCTTTCTTTCTTTCTTTTTTTTTTTTTTTAAAATATTTTATTTATCTGACAGAAATCACAACTAGGCAGAGAAGCAGGCAGAGAGAGAGGAGGAAGCAGGCTCCCTGCGGAGCAGAGAGCCCAATGTGGGGCTCGATCCCAGGACCCTGGGATCATGACCTGAGCCGAAGGCAGAGGCTTTAACCCACTGAGCCACCCAGGCGCCCTTCTTTCTTTCTTAATTGTCCAAAAAGAGTTTTTCACAGCTCTCCCAGAAATTTAAGAACTTAGTGATGCTGGGGCACCTGGATGACTCAGTTGGGTAAGCGTCCCAACTCTTTTTATTTATTTTTTTTTTAAGATTTTAATTATTTATTTAACAGACAGAGAATACAGGTGGGCAGAGAGGCAGGCAGAGAGAGCCCGAGGCGGGGCTCAATTCCAGGACCCTGAAATCATGACCTGAGCCGAAGGCAGAGGCTTAACCCTCTGAGCCAGCCAGGCACCCAAGCATCCCAACTCTTGATTTTGGCTCAGATTATTATCTCAGGGTCCTGAGATTGAGCCCTGGGTCAGACTCCCTGATCAGTTGGGAGTCTGCTTAAGAGTCTCTGTCTCTCCCTCTGTCCCTCCGCACTTACCGCCACAACCACCCCCATCACGTGTGTGTGCTCTCAAAAAAAAAAAAAAAAAAAAGGAACTTAGTGGTGTCTTTAAACAATTTAAGAAGGACTCTAGTATACTTGAGAGATTTTTTACTTTCCTAGAAATCTCTCAAGACATGCAGTTGACTTGAGTTTCATGCCTCATACTAATACACTCATTACTTTTTTGCAAAATCTGCAACTCCTACAGCCATACTACTTAGGCATCAGAAAGACTGCTGCCTGATTCCTACTTCCTGACCCATAATTCAGTGGGCTTTCACAAAAATGAAAAAAAATGAGCCCAGTAGTCAACAGAAGAAATTATTAAAATTGATAGTTTTTTATCAGAAGTTATTAGGCAAACTAGAGATTATACAGGACACTTATTTACCAAGGAAAGGAAACATTCTCTCTGCTCAAAAAAGGCATGTAGAAACCTATTTCACTAAGGGCTCAAGAGTAAAACATAGATTCATATCTATACAGATGCTTTCAGCTTCCCATGTACTCAGTTGTCATTGGTTTATTTGTCTTCCAGGGAGCAGCAGTTTCCTTTTGAAGAGTTTTGTGTCTTAGAATTGTACCCTTCCTAGTTCATGTGCAATACATAGCTAAGCTTTTAATTCCAAAGGGCTGCATTATGAATGAAGAAAAACAGGGGCGCCTGGGTGGCTCAGTGGGTTGAAGCCTCTGCCTTCGGCTGGGGTCGTGATCTCAGGGTCCTGGGGAGCCTGCTTCCTCTTATCTCTCTGCCTGCCTCTCTGCCTACTTGTGATCTCTGTCTGTCAAGTGAATGAATAAAATCTTTAGAGGGGAAAAAAAAAAAAGGAACGAAGAAAAATAGACCTAAGTAGCTTATGTGGAAAAGAACACAGGAGAAATTTAACAAATGGGATATAGGAGGATGTTGTAATTTTATGTCCATGTAGGTTATATGCCTTAAAACTGTTCAAAAAGGTTGAAATGTTAGGATGGAAAGAGACACATGAAGCTAGAATTAACAACAACAAAACAGCTACATAAATACCAAATAAGATAGAATTTAAGGCACAAAGCTTAAGTAGGATAAAGGATACTACATTAATGAGTCACCAAGAAGATGTCGTTAACTCCTATGCATTCAAAATCTATTAAGAAAAAAAGCCGTCTCCCACTGTGGTGCTCAGTGGAGACCTGGCTAAAGTACAGCGAGCTGTGTGCGTGCTGAGCAACACCGCAGCCATTGCTGAGGCCTGGGCTCGCCTGGTCCGTGAGGTTGACCTGAGGGATGCCAAGCGTGCCTTTGTTCACTGGTATGTGGGGGAGGGCATGGAGGAAGGAGAGTTTTCTGAGGCCCTTGAGGACATGACTGCTCTTGAGAGGGATTGTGAGGAGGTTGGAGAGGATAGTGCTGAGGGAGATGAGGATGAAGAGTATTAGCCTTTCTCTATGATTTTACACTCCGTTGTCTTAGGACTGTATTATTTCTGTTCTGGAAGCTGTCTGTTGTGGCTCTAACTTGTCAATAAAAGTGATGTTTCTATTTAAAAGACAAAAGAAAAAACTTGTAAAATTATGAGAAGTTGGCAGATCATAAATTTTAATGAGTTATTTTCAAGTGCCTTAATCAAAACTGATGGGATGAGCAGACTAAAGATTAGTAAGTATATGGAAGATTTGAACAACAAAAATAATCTTGATTTACTGATGGATAAAGCAGACCAGTATTAAGAAGTGTATGATAGATTTGAACAATAAAAGTAATAAGCTTATTGTAGTATATATGGAAACCTGTACACAAGAAATAGAGATAATTATTTTGTTTTAATACATATGGAACATTCACAAAATTCGACTGTGTACTAGGCCATACAGGAAATCTTAGCAAATTTGAAAGATTCTATATCATGCAGAGCACATTCTCTGACCACAGTGCAGTAAATTAGAACTATAAAAAGGATGGGGGGTGCCTGGGTGGCTCAGTGGGTTAAAGCCTCTGCCTTCAGTGCAGGTCATGATCCCAGGGTCCTGGGATCAAGCCCCACATCGGGCTCTGCTCGACAGGGAGCCTGCTTCCTCCTCTCTCTTTCTGCCTGCCTCTCTGCCTAGTTGTGATTTCTGTCTGTCAAATAAATAAATTAAAAAAAAAAAAAAAAAAAGGATGGCTTAAAGGAGGTAACTTACCAAGTTGAAAAGCTTTCCCCAGGAATTAAAAAGAAAATCAAAAATGGAAGCTCTAAATTTGCTGTAAAGACATTGTGTAGCAAAACTGTATTATAATGTCAGATGTGTGGGTTACAAATACAGTGAGAAGTAAAGAGAAAATTACACCTTTAACTACATTAATGAAAAATTTAAGAATGACAGATGAATTGAGAATACCATTCAAGAAGCTAGGTACAGAATCTTAAGAAAGTAGAAGTAAGTAATAATTGTACAAATTGATGAAGTAGAGCAAGGAAAATACAGGACTTCAGTAAAACCAAAAGCTGTTTCTTTTTAAAGAAAATTTATATAGAAACAATTTTTATAAAAATTTTATAGAGCATGCCTGAAAGAAAAAAAAATTGAAAAGGTACCAGTAAACAATAAGATGAATAAATAACAAAAATGGGCATAATTGAAAACATAGAAATAGTGAATATATGTAAGAATATATTCTGAACAACTTCTGCTGATACCTTTTTAAATCTAAAGAAATAGTAACTCTGTAGAAAAATTTAATCACCAAATAGACTCAGAAAGAAATAGAAAACTTGAATAAACAAGTAATTATTAGAGAAATTGTAGTCAAAAAATGATACCTTTTGAATGACATCAGGCTGATTTTTTTACTCACATACTATCAGCTCTTCGAGAAATAGATGTAAGAGAAAATTTTCAGAGGTTAGAAGAAGAAAAGCAACCAGGTCCTTAATTTGAGATGGATGTAACTTTTAAATAAAATCCCAGTAAGGATAGAACAGGAAAGAGGTATATGTATATATCAGTCTCACAAATAGAGATGAAAAAAATTCAACTCAATAAATCAAAAGTAGTTATTATGCTTAAGTATAGGCTAAATAGGATTTATCCCAGGATAAATATAAGTTTACATCAGAAAGATTAATACCAAATTAACAGCCTTAAGGCTTAAATATTTTAAAACTATATGATATCTCATATGCCAAGAAATTCTTACAGTAAAATCTAATGTTCAGTACAAAAACAAATCAGAAGTGGAAGGGGATATTCCTAGCTTAAGGGGATTAATAAAAACTCTGTGGCAAGTATCATACATAATGATCAAACTTTAAGAAATATTCCTAGTAAACTCAAGAACAAGGCATGGATGTCTCCTAACCATATTTCTGTTTAACGCAATAGTGGTGGACCTAGTCATTTCAGTATAAGCTACAGAGCACTGAGAGTGGATTCACTGGAGCAGGGGTTGGCAAATCTGGCTTCCCACCTGTTTGGTTTTTTTGTTTGTTTGCTTATTTTTTGAAAGATTTTATTTATTTATTTGACAGAAAGAGAGATCACAGGCAGGCGGGGGCGGGGGGGAGAGCAGGCTCCCTGCTGAGCAGGGGGCCCGAAGCGGGGCTCGATCCCAGGACCCTGAGATCATGACCTGAGCCAAAGGCAGAGACTCAACCCACCGAGCCACCCAGGCACCCCTTCCCACCTGTTTCTATAAGTGAGTTTTAGTGGAGCCCACAGCGGCTGTCTGTTTATCCGCGTGTTGTCAGTGGCTGCTTCTGCACGGGCACAGCAGAAGGCAGTAGTTGTGATGGAGACTGTAGGACCCACAGAGCCTAAAATAATTTACTAACTGGCCCTTCGCAGGAATTTGCCAACCCCTGCACTAGTGCTACATGTATTAAGTTGTATAAATTTCAAACATAATGTCATGTGAAAATAGCTTATTGCAGAATAATATGTATCAGATAGAGTTTGAACACATGCAAAATATCTCAGTATATTATTTATAGATACTACTTATGTAGTAATAGTATAAATGTTCATGACAATCATAAACACCAAATGCACGGTAGCATTTACCACAGTAGAGGGAAAGAATGGGAGCAGAAAAGGGAAGTTACTGAGGAGGCTTCACCAGTTTCAGTAATAACTCTTTGTTTAACAAACATGGAACAAGGGAAAATGTTAGGATTTGATACATTACTGGATAGGGGGACATGAACATTACATAACTTACCTGTACTTTTTTGAAATTTAAAATTTTTCATAATTCAAAAATTCAATAATTTGATACAGCTAATGTGTTAATGACAAGTCAGTAATATTTTAATGAGAATGCTCTTAGTATTTTTTCTAGTACAGATTTTACTTTCTGTAAAGTGATAAGAATGAAAAATTTCATACTTTAATTTTACCAGGAATATTATTTACATATACAGTTTATTGACAGAAAGGCATAGAAAGACAACTAAGAATACCATGATCCATATTTAGGTTTAGAGTAATAATCAGGAATGCTGAGGCCTGAGCTGAGATGTGCAGTAAACCTAAGGACAATAAAAGGCCCTTTGTTCAAGAAACAAAGACAACAAAGAAATATTTGACCCATGATGTAACTGGTGTAGGTTTTAAAATAGCTAAAGAAAAGTAGAACTTAGAAAATACACATTATGGAAGAAAGAGTACAGTTGAGTGTGTCAGTTTGTCTCAGCTCTGTCACTAACTAGCTGTGTAATCTTGCAGAGGTCCTGGTTTTCAGAAGCATAATCTGAAGGAATTAGCTTGAATGATCACACTGGTCCCCTCCCACCTCTGATTCAGTGTCTTTTTTTTTTTTTTTTTAATATTTTATTTATTTGACAGAGAGAAATCACAACTAGGCAGAGAGGCAGGCAGAGAGAGAGGAGGAAGCAGGCTCCCTGCTGAGCAGAGAGCCCAATGCGGGGCTCGATCCCAGGACCCTGGAATCATGACCTGAGCCGAAGGCAGAGGCTTTAATCCACTGAGCCACCCAGGCGCCCCTGATTCAGTGTCTTCTTGACTCCTGTTTTCAGTCCTTTGTTCCGATCAAAAAATACCTTCCAACAGAAATAAATGTGGGGGACTTTTAAAGCCTGAGATAGATGAAGAGTTCATACAGAGCACCTAGCTACTCCAGCTCATTTCTTCAAGCCAGGCGGCTTGTCTGTCCTCACTCCTGATTGAACTACTTAAGGTCTTCGAACAGGCCAGTCTCTTACTGGGCTCAGAGCCTTGGTACCTCCTGTTTGTTTCTTCTTGCATACTCCCAACTAGAGATTTGCTCCTGTGCTTCATAGTTTTTTTTTTACCCGACGGTCTTCCTAGAGTTGCCTAGGCAAATGGATGGTGTGGAGCCTTACTGAATTAGCCAACAGTGGAGAAGAGCAGGCTTTGTGGGGAAAATTGCTGTGTTTTCCTTTGAACATAAAATCTGAACCAGTGTCAGTTGAATATTCAAATGGAGATAAATAGTAGCTTCTTTAAGTATACAGATGTGGAGATTAGGAACACAGTCTAGGTTGAGAGTGTAGATTTGCTATATAGTGTAGTTACCAGCTTATATGTGGTAATTCAAGGAAAAATATAGACTGAAAAGAAAAGAAAACATACTGAGTCCTGAAGAAAACCAATTAAATTTAAGGGAGGGGATAGTTAGGGAAGAGGAAGAAGGTTGAAGAGTAGCCAGTGAGATTGGAGGAAAACTGGGAAAGTATGTCCTCATGGAAGCCAAGCATATAGAGTAGGATGAGGACTTGTGGGGGGGCGGGAGGGGAAAGTTCATGGGGCCAGGGTAGAGGGTCAAGGAAGGGGTGCTCACTGAATCTAACAATAAGTCATTGGTGATCTTGGCCAAAACACTGTCAGTGAATTGGTGAACTAGGAAGCCACAGATTATGGCAAGTGGAGGGGTGAATTGAAACAGTGAATGTAGCCAATTCTTTGAGGAAGTTTGGCTGTTCAATGAGGATGGGGAGAGCTGAGGATCTCTTTGAGAGATCTCTTTGAGACTCAGTTAATTTAGGGAGATTGGGATGTCCCGATGTGCGTGAAGCTAAAGCTTCCAGTTTAATATATTTTTCTCATTGAAGGTGTGGGTAGTTAATGTACTGAGAGTGAGGGGGTGGTGAAGTAATGCTTGTGATGAGTCGAAAGGATTTGTTGTGGAGAAGGGGAGAGAATAGCAGCCTTGGAGAGTAAAGAAAGATCGCTGATTAGAGACCAGTTTTAAAGTGGAGGCAAGAGCACAGCTGTGCTCCCATCTGCAGAGCTGTGTGGTTTGTATTTTCTTTCAGGCAGCTCCACCTGCATCCTGCATGGGAGGTCTTAATGTTAATAGAGGGTGAGTAACTTAGTCTGATCTGGGGTTGCCATTTTGCACCGTAGATGTGACAGAAGTGTGGCACAAAGGTGTTGAGGACGTTGGCGACAAAGTAGTTGAAGAGATAAACCAAAAAGGCAGGACCAGGGCTCAGCCACCTGCAGCCACAGGCCAAATCTGACTGCTTGTTTCGTTTTTTTTTTTTTTTTTTTTTTTTTTCATTTAAAATGTTTATAAAAGTTCCTGTGTAATCTTATAATATGCCCCCTTGGCTCACCTAGCCTAAAATATGTACCAAGAGAAGTTTGCTGATCCCTTATCTCAACCAAAATAGGGTTACAGTAAAAACAGAATGGGACTGACAGGTGGACATAGAGGGTTCGGGGACTGAAGGTCTCAGTCAGGTCTTGGGATAGCTGAGTAGGAGACTCTAAGAATAGGAGGCTGTAGTGAAAGGATTGTGAGTTCAAGGTTTCAGAGCTGGGGCAGCTGTGCTTGAGCTTTTGGCCATGGCAGTAGGACCACAGTAGAGGCCATGCCTATCCATGGAACTGTCAAGTAACTTGAGAGCCTGGGTGGGGATGATGAAGTCACCCAGGAGTTGCTGGAAAGGAAGTCAGGGAGTTGTGCCATTCAGATTGGGATGAGGTATGAGGTAGTTAATCTGATAAATAACAAAATCAAAGAGTCAATCTCTAAAGGGGAGGCACACCAGACTAGAAGGCCAGTGATATTTAAAAAGGTGAAAGTCAAGCAGAGAGAGTCTATCATATGGTTTCACTTACTTGTAGAGCATAAGGAATAACACAGAGGACATTGGGAGATGGAGAGGAGAAGTGAGTTGGGGGAAATTGGAGGGGGAGACAAACCATGAGAGACTGGACTCTAAGAAACAAACTGAGGGTTTTGGAAGGGAGGGGTGTCGGGGGATGGGTGAACCTGGTGGTGGGTATTATGGAGGGCACGTATTGTAGGGAGCACTGGGTGTGGTGCATAAATAATGAATTTTGGAACACTGAAAAAAAAATAATGAATGAAATGTGGGGGAAAAAGGTGGGAGTGGCTAGTGAATGTTGGGTAATGGAAGCATAACCAAAGGAACTTAGGACCTTCAACTGGATTCCATTCCTAGGGCTTTCAGGTGTCTTACGGGTTAGTCATTCATTTAAAATAAGGCAACTTTCCATTGTTGCTCTAACTCAGGAAGGCCAAAGCAAGGCACCTTTGTGGATAATAGACTTCAGCGTTCCTCAGTGCTCTAGGGACACAATCAGCCTGACTGCCTTCATGCTGGAAGCCATTCTTATTGATTACCTGGGGCAGGCTTGTTGAACAACTTTCTCATAAGGGACCTTCAAGTCCTTTCTGATGCCGAGTCTGTGATAATACAAATATGATACGGTTTTCTCTAAAATATAAGGAAATAGCCCACTTAATTCACAGATGATTTTTCACTTACAAGTGAAAATTTCCTTGTTTACTACCAAGCACCAGCTCTGTTGCACGCACTTCGTAGGGCTACAAAAATGAGCATCCCTTGGTGTTATCTGTATATGGACCGCTCTCTAGCCATTGTTTCTTTATATATGAGCAAGTGGCAGCCATGCTTTGACCTATGTCTGTTTCTGCTCTGCTTTATCATGACTTCGGGACCACAGATGTAATCGTGCTATCTACCAACATAAATATCTCATGGCATAAAATGCCTAAAAACTCTGAAGCCTTTGTTCCTCTGTCTTAGGGCTTGTGCAGTAATGCCTCATAGTCAATGAGGCCTCAGCAAATTTTTTTTTAAATTAAAATCTTTCATTTCTACAATAGCATAACCTATACATTTACGCAAAACTTGAATTTAATGTTTTGTGTTTGTGTGCCTGTTTTTCAACTAGTTGATGGATTTACAACTGAGTGACAGTAACTTTCGTCGACACATCCTGTTGCAATATCTCATTTTATTCCAGTATCTCAAGGGGCAGGTCAAATTCAAAAGGTAAGTTCATATGGGTGGGTAGTAAATGATTTCTAAACAGCCCTCTCTAAAAGAGGACTCACATACTGATATATTTTTCTTATGTATCAGACACATTTAATGCGTGAAACCTTCCTTTTGCAGCAACTCTGGATAGTCAGAGGCTTTTCTTGGAGATTCTGGATGTTAGGATAGTTGTTTCAGAGAAAGATGTTGACTAGATCTGCTGTCAGTGGCAGTCCTACTGAGCACCGAGGTTGCTGGGGTCCTCAGCTGTGTGGGAGCATCTCTGTTCCAGACATCCACCATTTACCTCTCACCTCACTCAGGCATCTCCAAACCTGACTGGAAGACTAAGCCTGTAATATTTCTTTCACGAGGTGTGAAATGGTCTAGGACATTAGAACTCAAAAAAGTGAAGTAAATCTTTGAAGAACAGAGGAGTTCCAGTTTCTTTGGGGTTTTAGAAACCGTAATCACCTCCTCGGTTTCCTGAGTACCTCCACCTGCAGCGCAGACCACTGCCTCTTTTTTTTTAAGATTTTTTTTTTTTTTTTTTTTTAATTCGACAGACAGATCACAAGTAGGCAGAGAGGCAGGCAGAGAGAGAGAGGAGGAAGCAGGCTGTCCGCAGAGCAGAGAGCCCGATGTGGGGCTCAATCCCAGAACCCTGGGACCATGACCTGAGCCGAAGGCAGAGGCTTTAACCCACTGAGCCACCCAGGCGCCCCCAGACCACTGCCTCTTAACCTACCTGTAACTGAAGTCGAGTTCATCATTACTTGATGGCATTTTTAAGTTTGCAAAGCAATGTTGCATTTTTAGTTGCGTGAAAAACCTGCCTCTACGACCTGCTAGCTTTGAGTCCCACTTTCATGACACACTGGGTGCAGTTCAGCTTTCAGACTTGTGATTTTAAGATGACACATAGCAAGTACTCAAAATGTTATTTCTTATCCTTCTGTTGTTGAGTTTCAATATAGCAGGGCAGGAGGATGAGGGACTTTGTAGCCAGACCTAGGTTTGAATTCAAGCTTCATCTGTATAGTCTCTGTTTAATAAGCATACATCCTCATTCCGAGAATTAAATGAGTAACGCGTCTAAAGTGCTCATCCTGGCACAGTAGTCCGTCACTGTTTACTGCCTGGCTATAAAGCATTCGGTGCTAGTGAAAGCTGGAGTAATGGCACCCATTACACTTTGGGTCTGCCTTCAGCTTTCTCTAAGGTTTTCTATTCTTGTATTTTGATTGCCTTTTGGAACAATGTATCTGAATGTACAACATGGAGAAGAATATGTTTGTTATTCTCTCTGAGGTTTTCGTTCCACATTAAATTTCTTATTTTAGGAAACACTCATTGCTCTGTTCATAGTTAATCAGACTGATTGTCATCCTCCTTCATATACCTTTGTGTCTTAAATTCTCACCATCTTAAATGAAATGCAAGAATTTTCTCTTACAATCCTTTCATTTGTGATTGTTCTTATCTTGGTAATTTTTGACACTATTTGACACTTTGGTTAACTTACCTATTATATGCCTTGGGTTTTTATAAGACCGTATATAAGCCTTAACATTGAATATACATTGCTGTAACTCAAGCCTGCTTTTGTTGCTTTGTTCCCTAGTTCAAACTATGTTTTAACTGATGAGCAATCACTCTGGATTGAAGATACTACAAAATCAGTGTATCAAGTAAGTTCAACATGCAACAAACCCATGATTGAACAAAATGGAAATTTAGAATTTTCTTTGTTTCAGCCCCAAATAGGAAAATAAGGATAAAGTTAAGCTCAGGTACAAGACCACAAACACTTCTTGGTCCTCTGCCTACAAACCACTCCTATGATGCAGAAAGTTGTTGAAAGCTTAGTATATTCTTTCTAATCACAGCTACTATCTGAAAACCCCCCCGATGGAGAAAGATTTTCAAAGATGGTAGAGGTATGTGTTTATATTTACATAGTCTTCTTAGCACCAAATAGAATTTCAAAGGCCTTCATTACACAAATTAATTTGTGTTTTTCCCAGCATATATTAAATACTGAAGAAAACTGGAACTCATGGAAAAATGAAGGCTGCCCAAGTTTTGTGAAAGAAAGGTAAATATATACTCATCTCAAGCACTATGAGAAGACAGACATTTCAAAATACAGTTTGACGTGATTATTTTACATCGTGTACAGATGTATATATGTATTTCATATTAAAAAGTATAGGTTTAACTCTGTAAGAATACAATTGTTTTAACTTCTAGTTGAATCTTTCACCTCAGATTTCTTCTCATTAAGTTTCCAGAACAGATTAATCTATTATTATTGGGAAAAAATGGTATATATCCACTTCTTGTAATTTGTCCCTGGATGTGGCATTTTTGTCTTTTGATGAGTGTTCTATAATAATAGAAAATGTTTATGTTTTTATAGGAAGAAAACAATAATTGAATTTTCTTTTACATTAAACACTTTTTATGTGTGCTATCCATATAGCACAATTGTAATTCCAGTGTGTTTTATTCACCACAGAACATCAGACACCAAGCCAACAAGAGTAGCTCGCAAGAGAACAGCACCAGAGGACTTCCTAGGGAAAGGACCCAACAAAAAGATTCTGATGGGAAAGTAGGTTTACCTGTCTCCATATGTAGGATGGGTATTCTTTTTTTTTTTTTAAGATGTTAGTGTAAGACCTCCCCAGTTTTCGTGTTTTTCATATTTTTTGTGTGTTTGGTACATACATAGATGACTAAAACAGACCACACACTCTCAATCTCAAGGGCCCTTTACATGGATTGACGTAGATAAGCTTCCATTTTGCCTCCTGCTTCCCAAATCCATGGCTCTAGACTGTTCTATTTTTTCCATGTCACAGACAGTATAATTGCTATTAGACTGATCCAGCTCACTTCCAGTTGCTGCAAGGTACCATGACCCTTCAATGTCTGTTACCTTCCAGTTGATTATTCATTGCTTTATATTCTGCTTGAATATTTTTAGAAAAAACAAATGATTGTTATCATTAAATACAAGCATATGTAGAAAACTTGCCAAATACCAAAAATTAATGAAGAAAATTAAAACTCATTCTGTCACCCCCTAAAAATTCACTGTTTAAGTATTTTTGCAACCTTAAGGCATATGAGGATGATGTCCATCAAAAATGTATTTATGTGTATTTGTGTGTCTGTTTTGTAGTGAGGAGTTAACAAGGCTTTGGAATCTCTGTCCTGATAATATGGAAGCTTGCAAATCAGAGACAAGGCAAGTTTAAAATGTTTCACATGAGGTACTGCTTTTCTCAAATGTTAAGTGAATGAAATTAATTTGTTATGGTTGATTTTGGCATAGCAGAGTATGGCTTCCCACGATGAAACACCTAGAAGTGTGGATAAAATACTTTTAGAAATCACAGGAAAATACAAATTCACAAAAGAAGAGGGTTAGGGAACCAAAGTATGAGCCAATATGGGTGTTTCTAGCTGGAAAGTTTGCAGATGCATCCCACTTTGGGGAGCCAGGGAGCTTGGGTTTTAAGAGCCATGAAGGACAGAAGGTAGGGCCTTCGGCCTGCACACAGTTGTTACTGAGTTTCCTTTGAATAAAGCTGAGGCCCTTGCAGCACTGCACTAAACGTAAAAGAAGAGCAGACTGGGGAGGAGGGACTGCTCACTGGGCCAGGAAAAAAGCGTGTCCATTTCTAACTGGGGTGTGGGTGAAAAGAAAAACAGTCCACCTGGAGAAACAATAACCACAGGTCTGCTGTCATGCAGTCCTCCAGTTTGAATTGATACTGCTGGCCCTGTAAAGGAACGCCCTAGCTGAGGGGGTGAATTCAGATGTCTCAGTCTAATGTTACAAAGCTTTCTGGAGGTCATACCTTCAACCTAAGCCACACAAGGATCCTACAGATAAAAGTCTGAAGATACTGAAGCATCTGAACTTAAAACATTCAAGAAAACAGTGTACCATGAGAAAGAATCAGCAAGTAGAACAAACAAAACAAACAACAGAAGTTAGACAATCACTTCAGATAATGAAACCATCCAGTAAATACAGCTTAAAATAAGTATGTTTAAGATAGTTAAAGATATAAAAGAAGGAATTGAAATTTAAAAAGGAACAGGACACTCTCAGGAGCAAATAAATTTGAAAAAAAAAAATTCTAGCAATAAAAAAAATAATAGTCTTTGAAATTTTAAGATTTAATAGGATATTAGACTAGACACAGGTGGAAATAGGAATTAATGAATAAGAAATCACCAGGAAGACAGTAAAAGGGATCAAGAGTTAAGAAATATGAAAGAGTGCGATCAAGAACCACAGAATGAGGAAATAAAGTGAGAGACAGTAACAAGATAATGACTGAGAATTCTTCAGAACTGAAAATGTGCATAAATTCTTGGGTTCAAGAAATACAGGTTTTAAGCAGGATAAACAGAATAAATCCATTATCTCTACACTTTGTTGTAAAGTCACCAGAGAGAAAAACCAGACTACCTGTAAAAAAGCAAAATTAGACTGACAGCTGACTTTAAGAATAAAAGAAACCAGAAAATTGGAATGACAGCTTCACAGTGTTAAAGTATCAACCCAGATTTCTATAACAAGTTAAACAGTGGATCAATCAGGAGTGATTGAGACATAAAGTTACTTTCAAATTAAAACCATAAGAATTTGTTATCAATAGTTCTTAATAAAAAAGCTGTCAAAGAAATTGACCCAGGAAAACACTGAGTAAATTGCAAGAAGCATTGCTGTTCAAAGACATTGGTAAACATGAATATGAATAAATCTCATCAAGAACTTGCTGTATAAAGGAAGTAATAATTCCTAGTTGAGGATTATTTTAAAAGGTGGAACTAAATATTTGATAAAAGTAACATGATACAAGGAATGATCAGAATTAATGTTACATATGAAGATAGAGATAATAACTCAACTTCTATTAAGCATGCTTGCTAAGTATGTAAAAGAAATAGAATATATAGCTTTCAGATGAGACCAAAGGAAGTAAGAAAACTCAAGCAATCAAATAAAAATAGGCAAGGAAAAAAATGCACATAAGAAACAAGTGATGGAACTTAGGCATAAAACAGTATAGTTCAAAGAAATTCAGGTACAACAATAAAGGGAAATGGGACTTTCTAGTTCAAAGATAGAAGTTGGTATTCTATTTTAAAAGCCCATCTATATGTTATTTATAAGAAACACCTTAAGGATATGGAAAGGCTGAAACAAAAAAGTGATACAGGAAGAATAATTATATTGATATCAGACAGAAGAGTCTTAAAGGCAGAAAGCATTATTAAAAATACAATCAATGCAGAAAGATATAAGAAAAAAATGCATCAGAAATAGATATTCTAAGCCTTGTTTCTAAAAAATAGTTTCAAGAAACTGATAGAATGAGAAATTAACCAATCCATCATCCTGACACTTCATTTTGACACTTCTGCAAAATGTTTTACTAGAATTTTGACACTCAGTACTTTCAGTATTTAGTAAGTTTGCTCAAAAAAACTTAGGATTTAACAAGATGATTAACAGACTTCAGTCTTACAGAAAACAGAAATGCATTTTTTTTTTTATGATTTTATTTATTTGACAGACAGCAAGAGAGAGAACACAAGCAGGGGGAGTGGGAGAGGGAGAAGCAGGCTTCCCACTGAGCAGGGAGCCCGATGCAGGGCTCAATCCAGGACCCTGGGATCATGACGTGAGCCGAAGGCAGACGCTTAACTGAGCCACCTAGGCACTCCCAGAAATGCATTTAAATTATACGTGAGTAACAAAACGTATTTTAAAAGCTTTCAGATACTTGTAAGTAACACCAGAATCAAAGAAATCATATGGGGCGCCTAGATGGCTCAGTCGGTAAAGTGTCTGCCTTTGGCTCAGGTCATAATCCTGGGATCCTGGGATTGAACCCCACATCGGGCTCTCTGCTCGGCGGGGAGCCTGCTTCCCCCTCTCTCTGCCTGCCTCTCTGCATACTTGGGATCTCTCTCTGCCAAAAAAATAAATAAATTCTAAAAAAAAAAAAAAAAAAAAATCATTTGCCATTGATGCTGGCGGGAGCCTAAATTGGTACTGCCATTTTGGAAAACAGTTTGGCAGTAACTAGAAATTAAAGTTATGTGCATACCCTACATCCTGACAATTCCACTCCTGGGCTGGTTGATCTTAAAGTAGTTCTTTTAAAACTACAGGTTGAGAATTGCTGATTTGTGAAGTCAGTTTATTAGTTGCTACTGGCATTTTTTTTAGTGAAACAGAAATTACATTTTTGTGAAACATTAGTTTTACTTACATATTATGATACACATACTCGCATTTCTGTGTGTGTTTTGGGTTGTAATATCAAGTTAATTCCTTACTGTGGGTTGTAGGGGAAGTTTGAAGACCATAGTGTCAAAAGAAACTAGTTCACCTGCACAAATGAAACTGGTACCAGAATGTTCATTTAGCAATGTCATAGCAAAAATGGGGGAACCACCTAAATATCAAAGGGAGAATGGATAATGTGTGACATGCTTGTGTAGGGGACTGCTTTACATCGGGCATCAGAATGAGGTTGAGGACTATTGCATCAGATAGACATACTTCAGAAAAATCAGGGTTAGAAGTTTGAAAAGCGGGGCGCCTGGGTGGCTCAGTGGGTTGAGCTGCTGCCTTCGGCTCGGGTCATGATCTCAGGGTCCTGGAATCAAGTCCCGCATCGGGCTCTCTGCTCAGCAGCGAGCCTGCTTCCCTCTCTCTCTCTCTGCCTGCCTCTCTACTTGTGATCTCTCTCTGTCAAATAAATAAATAAAATCTTTAAAAAAAAAAGTTTGAAAAGCTTCAAAACAGTATACACTCAAGTTAAAAAAAAAACAAAACTAAGTGATAAATATCAGATTCTGAAGTGTGGCCACCTCTGGGGAAAGATAACGAGAACAGAGAGGGGAGTTGTATTTGTAGTGTTTATAAAACACTACATAAATACTGGTAGATTTTTTGATTTGTATATATTTTTATTTGTTTATATGTTAATTGTATATATATATTTGTAGTTATTTTTATATATTTGTATTTGTAAAACACATACATATATATGGCAGTGCCTGGGAGGTTAGTTCTTAGTCTTGATTGCTCGTGGTATAGTTGACCCTCGAACAGGGGCTAGAGTGCCAACCCCCACACAGTAAAAAATGCATAAGTAACTTTTGATTCCCCCAAAACTTCAGTAGCCTACTGCTGATTGGAAGCCTTACTCATAACATATACAGGTGATATAGTGATACACAAAATATGAATACATTTTGTATGTTATATGTATTATATACTGTATTCTTACGGTAAGGGAAGCCAGAGAGAAAAAAACACTAAAACAATAAGGAAGAAAAAATACATTTAGAGTACTGTGTTTTTTTAAAATCCACAAATAAGTGGACCCAACATTTCAAACTCAGTGATGTTCAAGGATCAATTGTATAAGTAATTTAACTAATAAATGGTTCCAAACACTGATCAATGATAGTCTGGTTGGGATTTTAGTGTCACCTTGCTTTGTCTAGTGTGATACATAAAAGAGTGGCGGTAAACTCCAGGGAAACCTTCCAGCCCTCTTAATGTTTACCAGTTAGAGAGTGTGTTATTGTAATGAAACTTCTAAGACTGGGTGCTTGAGTTTTCCTTACAGAGCCCATTTTTCTAGTTTTTAGTCAAAGATGTCTTATAATCAGACCCTTGGATCTTATTTATTTGCTTGACTATCAAAATCTTTTTTCTAAAACCAAATTCCGAAAAGATGCAATTAAAAACCAACCACACTATCATGGGAATGACTTAAAATAAGCTCACAGTTAAATAAATCTCAGTGTGTTCTGGGTGTTAGTGTAGGTTTTATTAATTCTGGCTTAAAGAAAAAAAGTCCTTGAATACGGACACTGGATGTGACATTTTCCTCCTTGCTGGGGAAATTCAAATGCTGTGAAAGCCCCAGCTGCCCCTGTGACCAAGTAATATTACAGGATAGAGCCCAGTGACTGTTAGTGAGACATTACATGGAGTGTAGTATATGACATGATGCAGGACTGCACTGACTATTGTCCTCTTTGAGAAGTTCCATTTTGAGTCATTTACCTTCTTAAAAATCGGAGTTCCTAAGTAATGTAACTAACTCAAGTGTGGGTAATATTAGAATCTTTCATTGCCACTATTTTAGGAGTATTTATTATTAAGAACAAACACATATGATCCTCACTAGTTATTTTTTTTTAACACTCAGGGAATACATGCCAACTTTGGAGGAATTTTTTGAAGAAGCCATTGAACAGGCAGACCCTGAGAACATGGTTGAAAATGAATACAAGTAAGTAGTATTTATTATGAGCTAACATTCTACAATATTTTTTTAGGAATTGTATGTACATTAGAACACTAATCAAGGGAGACCATTGATAGGTTAGTACTTTTCCTCTTGGGTGAATTTATGTACCAGGTTCATGTAGGTACACATTCCTGATTTCAGTGGCCATGCCAACTGACCAGCATGACAGAATCACACTTGTTTTGAAAATTAATAACAATCCCCTTGGGCTTCCACCTTCACTCTAATGATCCTCTTTTCCCCTTCAAATCAGTGCCTCCTGAGACATGTTGATAACTATTGCCTTCATTTCCTCACCTCCCATTCCCTTGTCAGCTCTCTGCCACTGGGTAGTCTCCCTGTCCCTCCACTGAAGTAGCGGTGTCAAGGTCATAGCATCTTTTTTCTAACCTCCCAGCGTTTCCCACTTTTCTCTCCTTCCATAATGTATTCTCTTGACACCCATTAAACTACACTCCTGCCTGTGTCTCAGCTGGCTCCTCATCCACTCTGCCTAACTCCCAGATTTTGGAGTAACTTACCTTAGGGCTCAGTCTCAGGTTTTTCATCTGATCTAGGCAACACCACACAGCCCTGTTTTTAAAGATTTTTTTTTAAGATTTTTAAGATTTTTTAAGATTTTATTTATAAGCAAGGTGAGGGGCAAAGGGAGAGACTCTCAAGCAGACTCCATGGTGAGGGTGGAGCCCTACGTGGGGCTTGATCTCACAACCCTGAGATCATGACACCTGAACAGACACCAGCAGCTGGGTACTCAACTAACTGAGCTACCCATGTACCCCAGCCCCATGGCTATTTCTTTTTTTTTTTTTTTTTTTTTTAAAGATTTTATTTATTTGAGAGAATGAGCACAAGCAGAGAGAGAGAAGCAGACTCCCTGCTGAGCTGGAATCATGACCTTAGCCAAAGGCAGATGCTTAACTGACTGAACCACCCAGGTTCCCCAGCCCCGTGGTTTTAAATAGGCATTGTGGTGTCATATTTTAACGGCAAGGGCTTTGTCAGATTGCCTGGGGTCCAATCCAAGACACTTTTGTCACTCACTGGCTAGACTGCTAGGGCGACTGTAACCCCTTTCTGCTTGTTTTCTCATTGCTACGTAGTAATACCCATTTCATGGGGTTATTCTGAGGATTAAATAAGATGATTCACTTTGAACCACACAGGACATGTAGTTAGCACACAGTAAGTAGAGTGTTGTGAGTAGTACGACCTTGTGACTAGTTACGAGTTAGTTACTATGATCTCTTAATGAAGGATGGTCTGGTCAGTTCTCCAGCATGAGAATTTGATCTTTAAACTCAAAAAGTCTGATCTCCTGCTTAAACTGTTTCAGTGACTGCCTGGATGAAACCCAAACTCCTTACTGGAGCCTAAAAGACCTCAGTCTGGCTGCTGCCAACTTTCAACCACATTTCCTTTGTTCATTTTCTCTCTGCTCTCGCTACACCAGCCAGGTTTCTGTTCCTCAACTCAAAAAGGTCGTTCCACTTCAGGACCTTGGCATTTGCTATTATGTTTACTTGAAACTTCTCCCCAGGCTATTCCTGTGGTATGGGCTCACTTCATCTCTCCTCTGAGATACTGCCTAAGGGCAGTTTTTCCTGGCCCAGAAGCTCCTCCTTACCACTGTGTGAAATTCTTAAACCTTGTGTTTATCAATAGCAGTGGTACTTGCCAGTACATTTACACATTCAATGTCAGGGACTCCCTGAGCACTTACCATATTTACCTCTATGGTATAAACTGCTCGTTTCCATTTTACAGTTAAACAAAGTGAGGCAGAGAGTGAATCATGTATTGAAGTTCTCATCTAATAAATGTCAGAGCCAGGAAATCACTCTGGCCTCTAGGCCCTGCTTCTAACTAACTGCAAGATTATAGTGTCTCAAGTGTTCAGGGTACCCATAAGGTCTGAGTGTTGTTGAGTGAATGAAGGTTAGATAGTTCTCCACGAACCTTGGTTTCAGAACCTGAGTGTTATGGATTCCTGGAGAGTAAGAAAGTTTGTATGTACAACTGGTGGGGAATTTTGAAAATGCTTAAAAGACTGAAACTGCTTAAATGGAAAGTTGTCAGAGAGATAGGCTGGTTAACTGATCAGGCAAAACCTTATACCATGACATTAAGTTGGCCAGACCACAGTGTAAGAGTAGTTTTGCAAGTTTAGCACTTGTTAAAATTAGAGGCTCATTTGTAAGAGAGGACTAAATAAACCAGGTTGCTACCCTTAAGAACTTAGGGGGATCTTCACAGTTTGTGCTCTGGATTCTTCTGCAGCGTGGCTGGTTCTAGAACATTATTTTTAGCATTTGTGAGGTTTCCATTCTCCCTGTGCAGCACCTGCTGCTGTGCTTCATTAGGGAACAGTTCGTGGACTCTGCCATCACTGCTCACTGAGGTGGCTATTCCTAATGTTTCCCCCTTTTTGTTTTGGAACCATTTTTATTCATTGAGTTTGGTATTAAGCAAATTAAAATGAGATGTTTATATAAACGAAAAATGACATATTGAATATGGTCAAAAGTCAATGTTGAACTTATAAAATACTCTGAAATTCACACCTGCAGGTGGCATTGCCAGTATATCAACTCACTGAATATAGTAAACCTATTAATTTTTTTCCAAGAGGTAGATGATTACTGTCCTGCACACAGAACCTCATTACTATACACAAACCAGCTCTTTAAATTAAGTAAAATGTATATAAACTTTCCAGATGTGTTTGCTGCATAAGAACCTGCCTCATCAGATTCTGATTTCTAGTGCTCATTTGTAAGTGTACTGCACCCTTAGAGGTTCTTTAGGAGTAAGATCAGAATAAAGAGAATGGTGCCTTCAGCTACTTAACCTAATTTACTGTGTGACATTCTATATTCTAACTGGAAGGCATATAGAAATTAAAAAAAAACATAAATTACAAGACTGACATTTCTTTTCCTAGGGCTGTGAACAATTCAAATTATGGTTGGAGAGCCCTGAGACTATTAGCACGGAGAAGCCCTCACTTCTTCCAGCCAACCAACCAGCAATTTAAAAGTTTGCCAGAGTATCTCGAAAACATGGTAATAAAGCTAGCAAAGGAATTACCAGTAAGTAATACCCATCAGCATTTTCATAGTCTTTAGTTGTTATCTTACTTAAAAGTACTATCGCTAAGAAGCTGAATTTACAGTTCATCATATGGAAAAAAAATCACCTACAAACCTTCATATTTAAGAATAAGGAAAAATGCGTTTTGGTGTACATTTATAGGAAGTACATAAATTGATACATTTTTTATAAAGCATGTAGTTTAATTTTAAAGCTCACAGTATTTTGGTTAAACAGTTATCTCACCTGTAAACTCAGACATGAATTTCTCCTGTCTGCCAATGTGTTATCTTTATCAAACAGGATCTATTACAGGTAGCAATAGGCACCTTGACCTTTCTACTCTGTTCTCTTTTCCAATACAATTTTCTCATTGTATTACTACAATATGGTAAAACTATCCTGCAGAATTTCTCAATAATTTTTAAGGATCTGGTTGCTTCCCTAGTTTTCTCTAGTCCATTGTTACTGTACACCAGATGTTTGCAAATCATCTTTCATCTTACCATATCCTTAGTGGCTCCCTTTTTCCCAGGTGTGGGGGAAGAGGAGTCTTTCCCATCCACTCCTTCTCCAGGTTAACACCATCCCACATTCGTGATCCTTACCAGATGTTCACATGTAACATGCTCAAGGTTAAAGTTCTGGGCCCTGTATGTGTAATCTCAGCGACTCATGTCTAAACCAGTAGTATCCCCAGTTATTTTACAAGTTGGCTTTCTTTTAAACTGTCTTCTTCCTCATTTTAGCCTCCTTCTGAAGAAATAAAAACAGGTGAGGATGAAGATGAGGAAGATAATGATGCTTTACTGAAGGAAAATGAAAGTAAGAATTGAATTTTCTTGGCTATTTTACAAAATTGGAAAAGATTGGGGTTCTTTGTTGAGAGGTACGTTATTTGATCTACTTCTCAACTTCTACGATTTATCTCAGCTGTTTCTTATAGTGAGGAATTTTAAACATTGCTTGACAACCTCTAAAATATTACACTTTATGCAATAAAATTTAGAAGTGATGGGAAGGGAAGTATTTACATTTGAAGGCAACTCACCTGTTAATGGAGGGGGGCAATTAGCTGCTTTTCAGGGGAGGCCTTCAAATTAAAAGGCAACAGCTTCCATTTTTAAAGTATTGCTACCTAGTGATCATGTCTGTAAGAACAATATTTACCCCATGGAAAATATAGAAAGGAAAGCTTATGAAAGGTGATTAATATTTCAGTAGCCTTGTATCTTCCCAGGTCTGTTGTATATTTTGAACTGTACATGTCCTCACACTTTGTACATAATTCACATCTCCTGTGTTTCCTAGGCCCTGATGTTCGACGAGACAAACCTGTAACAGGGGAACAAATAGAGGCGTTTGCCAGTAAACTGGGCGAGCAATGGAAGATCCTGGCTCCCTACTTGGAAATGAAAGACTCAGAAATTAGACAAATTGAGTGTGATAGCGAAGACATGAAGATGAGAGCTAAGCAGCTACTGGTTGCCTGGCAAGATCAGGAGGGAGTACATGCAACACCTGAGAATCTGATGAATGCACTGAATAAGTCTGGATTAAGTGACCTTGCAGAAAGTCTAACTAATGACAATGAGACAAATAGTTAGCTTCTTTCTTTCTTTTTTTTTTTATTAAAACTGTGATAAGATTTTGTTACCAAGCAGCATTTGATAAGAGGTCCAATGGTTTTGGTAAACAATAAACATTTTTATAACAGTTGTTGTACAGTTGCCTGGCGCTCCAAGAATAACAGAATGTGTATTGGCTCTTGATAACTGATCTCAGGGTTTCAGGAGAAGGGAATAGGCTGGAAAAGTGGACTAAATAAAGTGACTTCAAAGTCACATATTCTTGTTAAAATATAATGAAGTCACTAAGCAATCTTTAGGGAGCATGGTGTTTCCTAAGATACACCATGCCAACTGTGTTTCCTACATGCCCAGTTACAAAATTTAACTTGTTCTTCTGGAAATCCCAGAATGACTTTCTGAAACCATATGACTGCTCTAGTCTTATTTATGCTTTAAAGCAGAGGATCAGCAAACAATAGCCCATTTCCCACTTACTTTTACAAGTAAAATTTTATCAGCACACAACTCTGCTGACTTAAGTACAGCTCCTTTTACGCTACAACAGCGGAAGTTAGTTATGTCAAAGATATGGTCTGCAAAACTGGAAATATTTACCATCCACCCCACCCACTACAGAAAATGTTTGCCAGCCCCCAACTTTAGAAGAAATAGGGTGAAGTCTAAAAAATCCTAAGTCCTTAAAATAGGGATGCATACTCCCGGGACTGATGTGAAGTTTGAGATGTAGGTGAAAGCAATCTATAAACAGCAAAGCACTATGTAATAATGGCTGGAAACAGTACCATCTACTTTTCTTGTTCCCACTTAAGTGTAATTACCTTGTAGGGCTCTAACATGAGGGCATTATTGTTTTGTATCCTGAAAGCCTACTAAGTGGATATTATACCATAAATGTTCTCGTTTGGGCGTAACCTCACTGGCTAGTCCAACAGTGATACACCACAGCTCTAATAGCAGAAGGGCCTCAGTGCTCATGGCACAGCACAGAAGGCACACTCAGGAATCAAGACATTTTCTCAACCACTTTCCCTTCTCAAGAACTTCTATGCAAGGCGGAACTCTAAAACAGCCTTATTTAAAGGTATAAAATTTAAAACACAGTATAGGTCCAATTTCTTAAAAAAAAAAGTCTTTGGAATAATGCTTATTTGGATCAAATAAAATGAAATCAATTTTTATAAGGAATTACAATTTTAAAATTTTAATTCCATTCAAGGCATATACTTTATTCTAAACCTACTCATCTATCTACCAACTACAGCATCCTGCAAATCAGAAACTAGAACTCTAATTGCTAAATTTATGTCCTCAGAATTGTTCAGACCAAGTAAGACTGAATAAGAAATGCAGAGTCACAAGCATCATAACAATATCTAGGAATCATTACACTTCTTAGGGTCTCCTCCTCCCCATTCTAATCTGCACTCTCCACAATGCAAAGGGAGTAATGATTACCAAAACTACCATTTAGCTGAAGAAGCAACATACACGTAAGTTTCCCCGAAATCCTTATTTTATCCCCTAGCATTCTTAGATATTATCACATTGTTCAAAGTTGAGAGGAAAATGGCCTCTATTCTCTAGGAATCTAATAGTTACCAGTGCTATGCTCTGCAGAGCATGAAGACAGCATAAGTATAAGCATAAGATTTCATGATAATCCCCAAACTTCATTTTATATACCTCACTCAAAATCAGAGACAAATAGCTAATTTCCTATCCTCTGTCTAGCAATCAAGGCCCTTGAAACAAAGGTGAGGAACTAATTAATTAGAATGTATTAAAATGTAAGAAACCTACCACACTGAAACATCACTTACTATTGGCATGTTCACCCATCACTTTAAAAATCATTGCTGTTATTCAATTCTGAGATAAGACATTAAGATTTGGGGACCAGACGAGAGTAAAGACATCAACTGAGCCAAAGAAAAGAGACCAATAAACATCGTTGCAATCAGCATCCAAAGAACTCCATTAATTTTACAACTTTATATTTCTTTTAAACAACATAAGGTGAGAAGGCAGAAGAGAACATTTTTAAATGGATGCTTAACAGCAGAGTAAAACTAACCACGTGCAGCAACTGCTTGCTATTAAATATACCTAAACAAGCCAAGCTCCAACACTCAGACAAAAGACTTGAGGTCAGAAGCTGTTAGTCCCTCTTTTTTTTTTTTTTATTAAATATCCTCATTTTCTAAAAATAAACAACCAGAGCTTGTCAATGTTTTTTAAGGTTGATTACTACAAAACCATTGCAAAGTTAAATATACAAACCATAGTACATCAGAGAGACACAATAATGAATGTATAATCAAATGTACTATTACTGATCACAATTTATTTTAAAGTCATGAAAAGCCAGCAACAGTCAGGCTGGACAAATACTTGATTGTACCCATGTTTCCATGGGATGTGGGCAGCAGCACTGAGTAACACAATGAGAGCAACACTTACTTCCTTTCCACCTTCCTGGCAAAATTTTTGTTAGATAAGGCAAAGGATGGGCAGCTATGAATCACTGGTGGTTTGAACCATGCAAGAACAACAACAACAAAAAAGAATAATAGGTGTGCAATAAACATCTGATTGCTGAATCCTGGGCTGAAAAGGCAGGGGAAAAAGTTTGTCACAGAAGGTAATGGCTGAAAGGCATTTCAAATCAGAATTTTTAAAGATTAATGCAAGAAATAAGCTTTTTTTAAATGTCTTCCTGCAACCTTTGTACAGGGCAACACAGTCCCAAAGACAATTTTCTTTTTTCTGTAATTTTTTTTAGGTTGATCCAGAGTGGTCTGCTTCACCCTCTTTTGTTCCACATGAGAGAGGAAACACCTACCACCACCTAAATATCTTCCTCTACAGCTCTGGATTATAGAAATGATCAACAAATAACATTTATTTCACACCTAAACATAAACAGCTAAAATGAAGATTACTGTTCACTTTCCTCTTCCATTATTTCAACTCTGCGAGGCCCATAGAGTAAAACATATGCTATGTGCCAGTCTCCACCACCAGAAAGCCGTAAGATATCCTCTGGTGTCACGATGCTGACCTTATCATCATCAAACTTAATCCATTCATCTAAAGAGCAAGAGAAAAAAATGAAATTAATATTTTATTACATGGTTTTCTCAGTTCCATTCCAAAAAAGGTACTAATTTTATTATGCACAGCAGTATTCCATCTGCCATACTAATAGTTTTCAAAGTGTGATCCAGATGCCACTCAGGTTTTCAAAACCATTTCAGGGGTACCATGAAGGTCACAATTTTATCACCACTAAAGCATTATTTGCCTTTATCCCCTCATTCTTTCAAGTGTGCTTTGGAATTTTCCAGAAGAAACAGGATGTGTGATAAAGCAAGAGACTAAATGCAGAAACAGGAGGATCCAGCTGTCTCCTAATATGCCAGACAAAGCAGGCCTACAAAAACAAATCAATACTATTTCTTGCTGTTTTTTTTTGTTTTTGGAAAATACTGTTATCTTTGTTACTTATGTGGTATGTAATGGGTTTCTTACTGCCAGTTTCCAATGAGTTAATTTCTGAATTTTAATTTCTATTATAGTAAATATTAAAGAGAATCCTCAAACAAAAGCTCTTTGTGGACCTCAACAATTAAGAATGTAAAGAGGTTTTGATACTAAAAAGTTTGAAAACCACTGTGCTATAAAATTTGTACTAAACTGCTAAAATAATTAACAGTTGGGGAAAAAAAACCAAACCAGAAACAAAAAGCAGAATCCTTACCTTGCTTCCTTTTCACCCATGATACATAATGGCCAGAAGAGCTAGACCTTCCCTGATGTGTTAACACTGCTTGTAAGTCATAGTATCCACAATTATTGGAGCCAATGTCTAAAGAAAGATGTAAATCCCACAATATTAGACAATGAAGAGAAGTGCTTTCTCCAGCTAGGTAGCAAGCAAGAAGTCTGAAGGTTAGCCCATTATTAGAATTCAGTAAGATACTACAGTTCAAAGTTAAGGATTTATGGAAGATATTTTAAGAAGTATGGTATTCACAGAACTATAAAGACTGATTTTTACTGCATGTCTAATTTAAGGTATTATATTTTAAGAAATCTTTCTTTTTAAAAAAAGCATGATATCAAAAAAAGTAGGTAAGTTTGTCAAGACAGTAATCTTAAACACACAAATACACACACATAGAGCAACTCAACTGAAATGATTTTTTTTCCACTTACCATCAGCAAAAGAAAAAGGCTCATATTTAACTTCTTTCTGGGGACTACTCTTTTTGTCACTCTGAGGGGAAAAAAATTTAATTTTAAATCATGACACTGGAAATAAAATTTGAATTCTCAATAAATATTCATTTCCACAAATATTAACTGGCTACAATGCAAAACACTATCTTACAAAATTACTAAAACGATATAACTATAGTTAAAACTATAAACCCAAAGGAGCTACACTTAAACAATATACAATCTTTTTTTTTTTTTTTTTTGGTGTTTTTTTTTTTTTTCCATTTTATTTATTTTTTCAGCGTAACAGTATTCATTCTTTTTGCACAACACCCAGTGCTCCATGCAAAACGTGCCCTCCCCATTACCCACCACCTGTTCCCCCAACCTCCCACCCCTGACCCTTCAAAACCCTCAGGTTCTTTTTCAGAGTCCATAGTCTCTTATGGTTCGCCTCCCCTCCCCAATGTCCATAGCCCGCTCCCCCTCTCCCAATCCCACCTCCCCCCAGCAACCCCCAGTTTGTTTTGTGAGATTAAGAGTCATTTATGGTTTGTCTCCCTCCCAATCCCATCTTGTTTCATTTATTCTTCTCCTATCCCCCTACCCCCCCATGTTGCTTCTCCATGTCCTCATATCAGGGAGATCATATGATAGTTGTCTTTCTCCGACTGACTTATTTCACTAAGCATAAGAGAGGATGTGGAGAAAGGGGAACCCTCCTCCACTGTTGGTGGGAATGCAAGCTGGTCCAACCACTCTGGAAAACAGCATGGAGGTTCCTCAAAGTGTTGAAAATAGAACTACCCTATGACCCAGCAATTGCACTACTGGGTATTTACCCTAAAGATACAAACATAGTGATCCGAAGGGGCACGTGTACCCGAATGTTTATAGCAGCAATGTCTACAATAGCCAGACTATGGAAAGAACCTAGATGTCCATCAACAGATGAATGGATAAAGAAGATGTGGTATATATACACAATGGAATACTATGCAGCCATCAAAAGAAATGAAATCGTACAATCTTTTTTTTTTAATTAATTTATTTGACAGACAGAGATCACAAGTAGGCAGAGAGGCAGGCAGAGAGAGAAGAGGAAGCAGGCTCCCCACGGAGTAGAGAGCCCGATGCGGGGCTCGATCCCAGGACCCTGGGATCATGACCTAAGCTGAAGGCAGCGGCTTAACCCACTGAGCCACCCAGGCGCCCAACAATATACAATCTTGTATGCACAGGAACAGACCCTCTGATTCTAGGACAAACTATGAGCTGCTAAACCTATAGCTTACCAGTGAATATAGCGGTACAGATAAATAGCTCTCTAGGGTAAGAAAGGAAAACCCAACTCTACATTTTTACCAAAATACTATCACAAAACACACAGGATTTAAAAAAAAAAAAAAAAGGTACTGCAATGAAACAAAAGTCAAATTACTGCAAAAAATGTTAAACCTACTAAGACATGGCCACCTGCTCAAATGAACTGAGTATTGAAAGAGACAGGATTTACTATTTTAGACAACGATTTTTGGTGGGAATTCCCTGCCTCAACCCAGTTCAGTATAATATAAAAATATTAAGCTTATCTAGGCATATGGGCACAATGTTATTAAAAACTATATTGGTGATGAACACAATACAAGTAGATTAAAGAGAGCTGGAGTGACAAGTTAAAGGCTCCTACAACAACAAAATGCCAATTAAGTCAACGAATAAAACCATTCCTTTTTCTCTTAAAATTTCACACCTAGGGCAACCATAGAAAAAGGTATACAGAGAAAAATATTTAAAAAAAAAAATCGAAGGTAAGTCAAATTAGATTTCTATTTTATGTTCAAGTAAACCTACAAGGCAATAGGGAGAAGTGAAAAACAGAAGAGAAAGCAAAATATAAGAGATTTAACTAACAAATCAAGTTATATTAAATGTAAATGGTCTAAATATACCAATAAAAGATATAACAGTATATTAAAAAGCATGACCAACTCTATGCTATGAGAAACCCTTCAAATACAGTAATATAGGCAAATTTAAAGTAAAAGAATACAGAAAGACATCATGCAAACATTAACAGAAACAAAGTAGCACTGACAATAGTAATATCAGAAAAGTGAACTTCAGAATAAAGAAAATTACCAAGGACAGAGAGGGACATTGCATAATTTAAAAAGGTCACTCCACCAAGAATACTTAGCAATCTTAAAGAGGTACGCACCAAATAACAGAACTACAAAACATGCAAAGCAAAAGCTGACAGAACTGAATGGAGAAACACATAAAAGTCACAATTTTAGCTTCCTCACTCATCTCACAAAAACTAATAGAACAACTAGGCAGAAAAACAGCATCATTATAGAACATGCAAGATCTAATCAACATCTATAGAAAATTCATTCCATTCAACAACAGTAGAATACAATTTTTCCCCCCAAGTACCCATGAAACATATACCAAGATAGAACACACCCTAAGCCATAAAGCAAACTTGAACAAATTTAAAGGAATTTAAATCACACAAGTGCTTTCTCTCACAATGAAATCAAACTAGAAGCAGTCACAGCAAGATAACAGATAAATTTCCAAATATTTGGAAACTAAACCAGACACTTATGAATAATCCAAGGTTGAAGAGAAGTCTCAAGGGAGATTTTTTGAAAATACAAGGAGCAGAGAGGTGCCTGGGTGGCTCAGCTGGGTAAGCATCTGCCTTCAGCTCAGGTCCCCACCCATGCCCCACATAGGGCTCCCTGACCCAGGAAGTCTGCTTCTTCCTCTACATCAGCCCCATCCCAGCCCCTGCTCATGCTCTCTCTTGTTCTTGTGCTCTCTGTAATAAATCAGTAAAATCCTAAAAAAAAAAAAAAAAAAATACAAGGAACAGAATGAAAATGCAAATACAATGTAATAATTTGTAGGACAGAGTGAAAGCACTGCTGAGACAAACTTTATAGCACTAAATGAATACACTGGGGAAAGTCTGAAGTAAAAAACCTAAGCTCTCACAATCTAAGAGCCTAGAAAAAGGAAAACAAAATAAAACCCAAACAAGCAGAAGAAGAGTAGAAATCATTAATATTACAGAAAAACAGAGACAAATCCATTTAGCCAGTTCTTTGAAAAGATCATAAAACTGACAATCCTCTAACAAGACTGACAAAGGAAAAAGAAAAAAGAAAAATTACTGGTATCAGGAATGAAACAGAGGACAGATATCATTACAGACCCTGTAGACATCAAAAATAAATAAATAGGGTGCCTGGGTGGCTCAGTGGGTTAAAGCCTCTGCCTTCGGCTCAGGTCATGATCCCAGGGTCCTGGGATGGAGCCTCACATCGTGCTCTCTGCTCAGCAGGGAGCCTGCTTCCTCTTCTCTCTGCCTGCTTCTCTGCCTACTTGTGATCTCTAATGAATAAATAAAATCTTTTAATAAATAAATAAATAAATAAATGGAACAACTCTACAACACAAAATTGACAAGCTAGATAAAATGGATCAATTCCAAGAAAACAAAGTACCAAAACAAACCTAATACAAAACAGATCATTTGAATAGCCCATAACTACAAAGGAAGGCAACTATTTAATTTAAAAATGTCTGGGAGGGGCACCTGCTCAGGGGGATAAAGCCTCTGCCTTCCGCTCGGGTCATGATCCCAGGGTCCTGGGATGGAGCCCCACATCGGGATCTCTGCTCAGTGACACCCCGCCCCCCACCGCCTGCCTCTCTACCTACTTGTGATCTCTGTCAAATAAATAAATAAATAAAATCTTAAAAAAAAAAAAAAAGTCTGGGGAAAAGAATCTCCAGGCTGACTTTTTCACGAATGTTCTACCAAATCTTTTAAAAAAAGAATTAACACTAATTCTACACCCTCTCTTTCAAAAAATAAAAGAGGTAAAAAAGAAACAATAAACCAAGTCAGCAAAGGAGAGGATACAAGATCAATATACAATAATCAATTACAAATAATCCCAAAATGAAATTAAGAAAGCAATGCCACTTACTCAAACATCAAAAAAGAATAAAATACTTAATAAAGTTAGCCAAAGTACAAGATTTATAGACTATAAACTATAAGACATGTTGAAAAAAATTAATGAACATGCAAATAAATACAAAGACATATCAAATTCATGGACTGCCTAGACTTAATGCTGTTAAAATAGGAATCCTTCCCAAATTGATCTACAGATTCAATGCAAGCCCATCAAAATTCCAACTGCTTTTTTTTTGAAGTAACAGACATGCTGATCCTAAAATTATAGAAATACAAGAGATTCATAAAGCCAAAACAATCTTGAAAAGAAGAAAAGCTAAAAGTCTCAGACTTTGCTGCATCCTTACTACAAAATTACAGTCATCAAGACTATGGCACTGGCATAAGGAAAGACACAAAGACCTGTGGAATAAAACTGAGATTCCAGCAATATATGTATCTATAGTCAACTGATTCTTTTTACAAGGGCCCCAAGACCATTCAGTGGGGAAAGAACAGGCTACTCACATGCAATGAAATGAATGTGGATACGCACCTCACCCCACATACAAAAATTAACCCAGAATGAAACAAAAACCCAAATGGGAAGAACTAAAACTATAAAACACTTAAAAGAAAAACACATATACACCTTTGCCTTTTACTAGGCAATGGTTTCTTAGATATGACACCAAAAGCAAGAAAAACCAAAGAAAGCAATACACTGGATTACCTAAAAATGAAAAACTTTTCCTCTGCAAAAGACCCTTAAGAAGATGAAAAGATGAAGACAAAGGCAAGGAGAAAATATATGAAAGCCATGTATCTGACAAAGGATTAGTATTTATAATATAAAGAACTCTCAAAATTCAAGAGTGAAAAATAGAAAAAAATAGAATATGAAGAAATATTTCACCAAAGAGGATACACAGATGGCAAATAAACACATGAAGACCATTGAACATCATCAGCCATTAGGAAAAAGCAAATTAAAAACCACAATGATATATCACTGCAAACCTAACCAAATGGCTAAAATAAAGAATACTGTCACCACCAAATTCTAGCAAGAATGCACAAAGTGGATCAGTCATATATTGCTAATGAGCATCTAAAATGGTATAGTCCCTATGGAAAATCTTTGACACTTTCTTTAAAAATTAAATGTACAACTACCATGCTATCTAGCAATTATACTACTGGGTATCTATTCCCAGAGAAATGAAAGGTTATGTTTACACTAAACCTGGTACATGAGGGGTGCCTGAGTGGCTATGTCGATTAAGTGTCTGCCTTTGGCTCAGGTCATGATCCCAGGGTCCTGGGATTGAGCCCCGCATCGGGCTTCCTGCTCAGCTCCGAGTTTGCTTCTCCCTCTCTGCCCCTACCCCTGCTCATGCTCTCAAATAAATAAATAATCTTTTTAAAAAATGGTACATGAATAATTATAGTAGCTTTATGCAAAATAAATGAAACTAGAAAAGAATCCAGCTCTCCTTCAACAGCTGAACGATTAAGCAAGATATGGTATATGCATACCATGGAATACTCTTCAGCAACAAAAAAGGACCTGCTGCTATACAAAATGACCTGGGCTAATTTCCTGAGAATTATGTATGCTGAGGAAAAAACCCCAAAAGGTTACATACTATATGATTTCATTTATATAGTGTTATATATATATAATATATATAGAATATGGATATATATATTATATATATATAATGGAGATATAGATATACAGATATCCCATTTCGTATCTTAAAATAACGAAACTACAGAAATGGAGAACAGATTAGCAGTTGCTAGGAATTGAGGAGGTGGCAGGGGCCAAAGGAAAGTGGGTTTGGCTACAAAGGGCGGTATGTGGAATCTTTGCAGGTATGGGAATGTACTGTATCTAGACTGCATCAAAGTTAATATCCAAATCATGATACTGTATTATTGTTTTGCAAGATATTACTACCATAGGGTAAACTTGGTAAAAGGTATCTGGATCTCTACTTTTTTCTTCTTTTTAAATATTTATTTATTTGACAGAGATAGAAAACATGCGCACAAGAAGGGGGAGTGGCAGGCAGAGGAAGAAGAAGCAGGGAGCTGAGCAGGGAGCCCAATGCAGGGCTCAATGGCAGGACCCTGGGATCATGACCTGAGCTGAGGGCGGTCACTTAACTAACTGAGCCACCCAGGCACCCCCTTCATATTATTTCTTATAAATGCATGTGATTCCACAATTATCTCAAAGTTTAATGTTTTTTTAAAAAGCATTTAACAAGGGAGGGCACGTTTTGCATGGAGCACTGGGTGTTGTGCAAAAACAATGAATACAGGGGCGCCTGGGTGGCTCAGTGGGTTAAGCCTCTGCCTTCGGCTCAGGTCATGGTCTCAGGGTCCTGGGATCGAGCCCCACATCGGGCTCTCTGCTCAGCGGGGAGCCTTCCTCCTCTCTCCCTGCCTGCTGTTCTGCCTCCTTGTGATCTCTCTCTCTCTCTGTCAAATAAATAAAAATTTAAAACAAAAAACAAAAACAACAAAAAAACATAACTTTAAAAAAAAAAAACAATGAATACTGTTACGCTGAAAAAAATAAAATGGAAAAAAAAATTTAAAAAAAAAAAGCATTTAACACACACACACAGCAACTGCAGTAGAATATAAATATATATAATATCACACTGGAAATATTTCTAGTTTCCAGAAAGATCTTTTTCACCGTTGGGGGGGGGGAATCCGACACAGTTCAGCTGTACCCTAAAGTAATACAACTTATTAAAGTTTCCTAAGGTTGTGATTTTAGCAGTTACAGGCAGGCATACAAGCAGCACTTATTAAAAGATACAATTTATCACACCTGTCAGAATGGCTAAAATTAACAACACAAAAGAACAGTTGTTGGTGAGGATGCAGAGAAAAGGGAACCCGTCTTGCACTGCTGGTGGGAAGCCACTCTGGAAAACAGTATGGAAGTTCCTTAAAAAGTTAAAAATAGAAATACCCTACAATCCAGTAATTGCACAATTAGGTATTTACCCAAAGAATACAAAAAGACAGATTCGATTCGAAGGGGTACATACATCCTGATGTTGATGGCAGCATTACCAACAACAGTCAAACTATGGAAAGAGCCCAAATGTCTGCTGGATAAAGATATGTACACACACACACAAACACACACACACACACGTGCGCACGCACACATGAATATTACTCAACCATCAAAAAAAGGACATCCTTCCATTTGCAATGATGTGAATGGAGCTAGTGTGTATTACACTAAGTGAAATGAGTCAATCAGAAAAAGACAAACACCATTATGATTTCACTCATGTGGAATTTAAGAAACAAAATGGATAAACAGAGGGGGAGGGAGGGGAAAAAAAGAGAGAAACAAACCATAAAAGACTCTTAACCATACAGAACAAAGTGAGGGTTGATGGAGGGAAGCAGGTGGGAGATGGACTAGATGATGATGGGCATTAAGAAGAGCACTTGTTATGATGACCACTGGGTGTTATATACAAGTGATGAATCACTGAATTCTACTCCTGAAACCAATACTGCATTCTATGTTAACTAACCTGAATTTAAATAAAAATTAAAAGATACACTTATTTAACTATAGGCATAGATGAGCCAATATTCTACGCCACTAATTCCATCTAAAAATAGAGGTAACTCCATGACTTACAAGGAAAACAGTAAAATACACTGAAAATTCTAGGCAAGATTTTATGTGAAATGCTCTGAGGAGATACATATAAAAGGAATACAGGTTACAGATTACAAGAGAAAAGAAAATATTAGGCTTACTCTACCATAAGGGGCCTATTTACCATAACTAGAGTCCTTTTTCTTACACTAAAATACACCTAAAACTTTGTGTATGTGCTAAGTAAACTACAGGTTCATCCATTTTTACTAAGAGATTAACAAATTACTGACATTAACAAGGTAACTGCCGAATATTAATTAAGGACTAAACTATTAAGATGAGAAAATCAGCAAAAAGAACCTACTGTCTTTGGCTGCTGATTCACTTTTTTATCTTCTAGATCCTTGAATTTTGATCGAAAAGAGACCATTTTCTCCTGAAGTTCTGGGGTACACAGTTCATACACATCCAACATAAGAGGAAATTTTACATCCTATATACAAAAAGAAAAAATATGTGTCAACACCCTTATAAAAAGTAGTTATTTAAAATATCTTCATGCTTTTACAGTAGTACTTTCATAATTCAAATGAAGTTGAAAATAAAATTTATTAAAAAATCATTTGGAAATCTATGCAGCTGAAAACATCATAGTGCCTATTTTCAAAATCAGGTGACAATTTTTTTAAAAAATAAGCGCCATGCCTAGTGTGGGGCTTGAATTTACAACCCTAAGATCAAGAGTCACGTGCTCTACTGACTGAGCTAACCAGGCACCCCTGGTCCTAACTTTTTAAGATTAAAAAAATTGTTTAGCTTTTTTTCCAATTAAACCCATGACTCTGACCACAGAAGAGTTACCAAAACATACATGACAAAAGAAGCATTTCAGAAATACAGCACATCAGCCTCTGTGAAAATAATGGATACCTACAACTAAAAATGGAATGAATTTACAAATGGGGTCACTTAATGACTTTTTGTAATGTGAAATACACCTATACACAGAAATAAGTGATACGGTTCAATAACTGGTATTAATACATAAAGTTGGTGTGCCTGGGTGGCCCAGTGAGTTAAAGCCTCTGCTTTCGGCTCAGGTCATGATCCTAGGGTTCTGGGATTGAGCCCCACATCAGGCTCTCTGCTCAGCGGGGAGCCTGCTTACCCTCTCTCTGTCTCTGCCTGCCTCTCTGCCTACTTGTGATCTCTGTCAAACAAATAAATAAAATCTTTATAAAAAATACATAAAGTTAACAGTATTAAACATTCTAAATACACTTAACCTTATCATATAATAGTAAGTATATCTGAAATTGTATTATGAATTTTAGCTCAGGAGGTTAGAATTACATTTACCTCTCCCAGGGATCATGGAGTGTGGATATGTAGCAGAGCTACAGTTCTACAAAACAATTACATCATAAGGTTGGCTCTTACTCAAGAAACTACAATTATTGCACTAGAGAATGCAGCATGCCTTCTTCCCCACACTCCCATCCTCCAAACCTGCTGGGTCAGTAATCTGTGGAGTTGAGGATCTGGTCAAGAGCAGTATTTCTGGGGAGTGGAGGGCATCCATGAGAATTAATTGGGAATCTTTTGAACAATTTTTAGGACCTCAGGCCCTACCTAATCAAACGCTAGGGGTGCGCTGGTGGTGAAAGGCATGTATGTGTTTAAAAATAAAAAGGATGGGGCGCCTGGGTGGGTTAATCAGTTACTCATCTGTCTTCAGCTCAAGTCATGATCCCAGGGTCCTGGGATCAAGTCCAGCATCGGGCTCACCGCTCAGTGGGGAGTCTGTTTCTCTCTCTGCCTCCTGCTCTCCCTGCTTGTGTGAGCTCACTCTCTAACAAATAAATAAAATCTTAAAAAAAAAAAAAAAAAAAGAAAAGAAAAGAAAAAAAAAGAACCACTTGTCTAATGTTAGTAACTTCCATACTTAGAATATTTCAGAGAAAGTTTCTCCCTAAAGGAAGAAAGAAATCTATTGTGAATTAGGGATTGCTGTCAAAGAATTACAATGTTTTATTATACTGAAGTTCATTACTAACCTTAAGAACTTTAGCATTCACAGATTCCTTCTCTTTATAAAAAAATCGAACCATCTGAATAGTCAAGTAAGCAGGTAGTCGGCTGATCTTAGACTGAGGGAAAAAAATGCAAGAAATCCTATCACATGCAAATACAACACAAGTTTTTAATGCCTTGGTTTGGCAAAAACAAAGACTGGGTAAAATTTATTGGAAATTTTTCATCCAGATGGATTTAATTCAAAAGGAATGCACAACTTACAGATTTGATATATAAAGCATTTCTTTGCAATGTTGGAGACTGTTTAGTGATTTCTTCCTGAAGTCGCTAAAAAAAGAACATAACGGGAGACCAAACATTTTTAGTTTTAAAGAATATTTTTCTGTAATATAGAATCACACTTTTTTCCCTAAAGTAAGCTCTACACCCAAAGTGGGGCTTGAACTGATGACCTCAATGATCAAGAGTCACATGCCAGCAAGGTACCCGTAGAAGCACACTTACAGTTCTTTTAAAAATTAGTATTCCTCAATAGACAACATACATTGATGGATTCATACCACTGAAAAATAATTTCAATGAAGACTATGTAGGAAAATTTTTAGATATGAGTCAGTTCTTAAAAGGTATCAATTTGGGGCACCTGGGTGGCTCAGTGGGTTAAGCCTCTGCCTTCAGCTTAGGTCATGATCTCAGGGTCCTGGGATCCAGCCCCACATCCGGCTCTCTGCTCGGCGGAGAGCATGCTTCCCCTCTCTCTCTCTGCCTGCCTCTCTACCTAATTGTGATCTCTCTCTCTCTCCCTGTCAGATAAAATAAAATCTTAAAAAAAAAAAAAAAGGTATCAATTTATACTGGTGTGAACTCCTCAGAATGTAAATAATGTTTGAAGTTTTAAATTGTAACCCTAATGTTGCTCAGATTCTGAGTTTACAATGTATTTTATATAACATAAAAAAGCTTTTATGGCTTCTGCCTATATACAGATTATCAGAATACTCATACAGAAGGACAATTATGAGAAGGTAGGAAACCCCTGTTCTTTATTCCTTATGTTTTATGCTTTCTAGAAGCAATTATTCTCAACTGAGAAAAGTCACATAGAAAACCTGTTAATCTAACAAATGTGGAAAAGACTTTAGCCACTATACATATCTTAACCATCGTGTCTGCCTTTCCATGTTTTACAGCCTGTGTAACACTCAGCGAGACAGTTATCCCCTCTGGACATCATATGGAAATGATGATAATACCTATATCATAGTGCTGTTGTTAGAACTACATAAGTTAGGTACACGTAAAAAAACATGGACAACCATTTGTCATATATTCTATATTCAAAAGACATAAGCTACTATTTCTAATTTTAAAAAAAGCACTACTAATGTGCTCTGCTTTGTAAGAACATTAATACACAAGAAATTAGAGTTTAAAATTTACTGTTAATGTTCACTGTAAGCACATTACTTGTATAAATAATTAATTTTTTTAAATTACTAATCTCATTACAAAAATAATCACTGTGTTCCTTTTTAACATTTAATCAAGTCTGGCAACAAAAAGGTGAAGAAATATGGAGTCAAATCACTCTAGAATAATTGGAAACAATGATGATAATGCATCTAAACAGTGGGAAAGATAACACAACATCTCATAAATACATGATTCTCAAGAACATGTATCTGGTGTGATGTTATTTATCAAGTAAGCTACACATATTATCACCAATCCACTATCATCTAGAAGTTCCAAGTATATCTAGTTTTTTTCTGGGATTTTATAAAATTATGAAGAAAAGTATCATCCTGGAGAGCCCCTGCCAAAACATTCCATTCTATACTCTCCAATTACACTTATGCTTCTTGTTTTGACGTCCTGAAACTTGCACATTATAACCTGCTATAGTTATGTATATATAACTATATATATGTATACATATATATAACTATATATATGTATATAACTATATATATGTATACATATATATATGTATACATATATATAGTTATAGTTATATATAGTTATAGTCTTAGTTATATAGTCTATATAGTTATATATAGTTATAGTCTTAGTGATTAGCTATTATTAAGCTTTTAAAATGAACTTCTCTTAAAAGTATGCCTCACTACAGTCCCCCTCAGTATCACAGGACAGAGAATATTACTTTCTGTTTGTCTCTTGCGTCTGCATTTACCAACCACTCCCCTAACTGATCTTACCCCGAACTGTAGATGGAACTCCCTAATGACAAATTATCTTGTTTATCAATGCAATCCCTGCCCCAATTCATTGCCTATCCTTCAAAACATGTACATATTTCCCAAACCATATCAAAGTACTAAATTCACAAGCCAAACTTTTATATTTTATCAATCTGCTCATTAGAGTGCATTCTATAGTATGAAAATGGGGAAAGAGTGCTAACTAGAGAATCAGAGAAACAAGTCCTAGACCCAGCTCTGCCACAAAGCAATTAAGTCACTTACATTCCAGGGCCTCAACTGCAATACTGGTACAAGACAGAGGGCCTATGTGGCCTGATTTACACAGTATGATCCCAGTTTATACCTCATCATTACTAATAAACCCTCATTAAATACCCTCAGAGACCTCCTGCAATGCTTTTGTTTGACCTAACAATACACAACCTTGTGTTATGTGTGATTTAATGACAATTCATGGTCCTCACAGCCAACTATACTATAACTCATCCCTAAATGAAGCTTATCCAACATTTTCTCCTTACGGCTTATCTAAATAAACATTCACACAGAGCCTTCTTGGGCTTAGAACACTAGACAACACTTCAGCGATATGGTTGAAAGCCTATTTTAAATAGCACATCACCAGTAAAAAGCACAAAATTGAAAAAAAAATGTAGGTACTAAAATTACTGTAAAAGGACACTTGTTAACAGTATGAACTGAAACAAGAAAGCAAAGCATCACCTTTTTGGAGTTCAGGTGAGACTGTCTGGCAACTCAAATTTTTTGCTAGTCAGAGCAGGTCTACAAATGACCATGAAAGCACCAAAGTACTGATGTTGAGAGTTACAAATACATTTTAGCAAGTAAGTGCATCTGTAAATACAGAATCCATTTATAATGAGGATCAACTGTAACTGATCTTACCAATTTAAGTCCTGTAAAAAGATACTTGACTTCTTGATTGATAAAACAGCTAAGCTGAAGCTGATTTTCCTTTCCTTTAGTGACCTCTTCTTCTTCAGATTCTGTACATTTCATGCTTTGAGAAATAAGATAAGGAATATCCCAACAGGTAATCAATCTGCTATAATATAATAAATTATATGTTGAACATAATAAATTATCCTCTTGCTATTACAATTAATAGCATCAATATTTGCAAATGATATCTGATAAAGGGTGAGTACCCAAAATATATACTTATACAACACGAAAATTATAATAATTCAATTTAAAAATGGGCAGAAGATATAAAGAGAATAGACATTTCTCCAAAGACCCAGAGAATGCCAACACATGAAGAGATGTTCAATGTCACTCATCATCAGGGAAATGAAAATCAAAACCACAATGTCACCTCACACTTTATCAGAATAGCTAAAATCAAAAACATGAAAAACAAGTGCTGGGGTCCCTGCATGGCTAGTTGTAAATATCCGACTCTTGACTTCAGCTTAGGTCATATCTTGGAGTTGTGAGATTGACCCCAACGTCAGGCTCTGCACTGGACATGGAGCCTACTTAAGATTCTCCCTCTCCCTACCCCACCTCTCTCTCTCCCCTCTGGGGGCTAGGGGGGGATCAAGTGTTGGCGAGGAAAAGGAACTCTCATACACATCTGTGGGTGGGAATGCAAACTGGTGCAGCCACTATGGAAAACAGTATGGAGTTTCCTCAGTAATTAAAAATAGAAGCCTTGGGGCACCTGGGTGCCTCAATGGGTTAAGGCCTCTGTCTTCAGCTCAGGTCATGATCCCGGGGTCCTGGGATCGAGCCCCGCATCAGGCTCACTGCTCAGCAGGGAGCCTGCTTCCTCCTCTCTCTCTGCCTGCCTCTCTGCCTACTTGTGATCTGTCAAATAAATAAATAAAATCTTAAAAGAAAAAAAAATAGAACCCCCTCAAAAAATTAAAAATAGAACTGCCATTTGATCCAATAATTCCACTACTAGGTATTTGTACAAAGAATACAAAAACACTACTTTGAAAAGACATATGCACCTTTATGTTTATTGCAGTGTTATTTACCATAGCCAAATTATGGAAGCAACCCAACTATCCATCAATAGATGAATGGATAAAGATGATGTGGGAGGCATCTACAATGGACTATTATTCAGTCACAAAAAAGAATGAAATCTTGCTATTTACAACAACATAGATGGATCAAAGGTGTATAATAAAAGTGAAGTAAGTCAGAGTAAGAAATACTATTATTTCACTCTCAAAAATAAAGGAGGTGGGTAAGGGTCTGGATTTAACAGGTGATAGGGATTAAGAGTACACTTATTGTAATGAGCACTGAGTAATGTATAGAACTGTTGCATCACTATATCGTACATCTGAAACTAATGTAACACTGTATAGTCATTATACTGAAATTTAAAAAATAGCATTATCCATTGGTATTTTAAACATTTTGTTTTCCCACATTTGTTTCAACATATTTTAAAGTGCTTCATGCACCTAACAATATGAGTAATGAATAATAAAAGTAATAAAAGGATAAACTAAACAAATGTAAGTTGGTACTTACACAATCTTAAAATGGTTTTAACACAAACATATATAAAAAAAAATCTAAGTTTCCACCCATGACCTAGAAAATAGTCCTTCCCTGAATTCATGTTCTATGAATTGGTTCAATCTTATATATATAATCTGGCTGATAAACTCTGTTTCATATAATTAAAAATTAATTCCCTATGAAGTGAATTAATGAGGCTGACTCTGCTAAAGATATTCTTAGGAAAAAATAATATCCCTAAAGTGTACATTTATCTAACTTAAGGATTACTCTGATGGCGTATTTTTCCAAATTCCTAAGTTTCATTATATCTTTTAGGCATAAAAGCCTCTGAAGAATTTATCTATATACCCTACCCACCACTCCAATGAGTCAACAAGGCTACTGATACCAATTCACTTCTAGTAAGTTAGAGTACATCTCTACAAATCTTGGCTCATAAGGATACGTAGTTTCAAATTCAACTCCGAAGAACTGATCAATTAAGCTTTTCTTTTTAGAAGGTGTCACTGCTGATGCAGATGAAGAATCTGTCTGCAAAAATTAAAATGAAATAAAAATTCTAATTTTTCTTTATATAGGTACTAATGTATATTTTTCCCACATAATCCAGTTTAGTAAATACATGTTTAGGCTTTTAAAAATGTAATCACTTTCTGGAAAATCCTTCTACTGTTCAAAAAACACTACCAAAAGACTACAGATGCTCAGTAATATCAATTAAGTTTAATAAATAATACAATGCATTCAAGTGTCAAATGCAAGCTTTCAAATTCTAACTACAGGCTGAGCATCCAAAGTATTCAAATACATGTCTATTAGGATAAATTTATTTCAAGCTTTTGGTGTGGGGGGGGTATAATTATCAAGGTATAATGAAAATCTATAATCACAAACATGTCAATTACCTCTTTAACAGAATCATCCTCTATGGCTTCCAATTTCTGTTGCAATACTCGCATCATTTGTATCCAACATTCATTAGCATCCTGTAATTTAAAAAATGACAAAGTAAATAATCCTGGCTGTTGATAATGTTTTATCTACAAAATCCTTCCAAAAGAATTACTGGTTCCTTAGGGAAGGGGAAGAAAGCTGTTTTTTTATTTAAAAATATTAAGTCAAACTAGATTATTATACGATCTTCAGAACAATGAGGAATTCTAAAATATTCATTTATTCAAGAGATGTTTACTGAGCTCTTCCTTATGCTAACTACTGTTTTAGACACAGGAATAAACAGAAGTAACCAAAACAGAAAACGTTCTCAAAGGGGACATAAACAAAATATAACAAATTCACCTAATGAGAAGAGTATGAATTTAAAAAAGCAGTATGAAAAAAATAATAAAAATAACAATAAAAAAAGCAATATGGAAACAGAAAGTGATGAAGGGAAAGAAGTGTACTATTTCAATAGGCGAGTCAAGGAAACGTCTGTGATGCCTTGACATTTGAGCCATGAGTGAGGTGAGGAAGCAAACAATGCACTATCTGAGAGCCAAAGAAACAAGAGCAAAGACCCTGCATAAAGATGATACTGGAGGGTTTTAAAAGTAAGTAGGAAGCCAGAGTGTTTCAGAGTCAAAAGAAGTAAGCAAGGGAGAGAGTGGCACAGGAGAGCTCAGACAGGGACACAGGACCTCGATTATTCAGGACTAGGACAGAAAATCATTAGGAGGTAACAAACAAGGGACCAAGATAACCCTATTTACATTTTAGACTCTGGAGACTGTGTGGAGAAGCACTGCAGAAGGACAAAAACAGAAGCAAGGTAATAGTTAACAGACCACCTCAGCCAAGAAATGAGGATGATGTGAACCACAGAGGACTTGAAAATTGGAGCGTGTTTGGAAATACAAATAAACACAGTAAGTGTACAACACCTAAGTTTTACATTTACAAAATGAAACCACAGAACCTTGCCCTGTTTACCTGTTGAAGATATTGGCCTTGTTCACCTTTCTCTGCAAACTGTGGAAAAGCCATGTGCAAAAACTGCAGTAGAATAATAGGCGGAATACTAGAAGAAGTTTTATCCATGGAATCAAACAAATCTCTAAGGGCTTAAAAACAAAGCAAACACTGCTTTAATAAAATGATGACATATGTAATATGTATATTAATTCTAGATTAATATAAACAAAAACTGCTGAGTAATATTTTTAAGTATATCTACTACTTTTGTAGTTGTCAAATTCACAATAAGAAAAAGATTTGTTTGGGCACACCTCGGTGGCTCAATCGTTAAACATCTGCCTTTGGCTCAGGTCACAATCCCAGGGTCCTGGGATCCAGCACCACATCGGGCTCCCTGCTCCGCAGGAAGCCTGCTTCTCCCTCTCTTACTCCCCCTGCTTGTGTTCCCTCTCTCGCTGTTTCTCCCTCTCTGTCAAATAAATATATAAAATCTTTTTTAAAAAAAAATTGTTTTTAAATCTTGAAGAACTGACCAGACTTTATAATGTAATGACTAACTATAAACAACTTCTGAGTCCTACCCCTCAGTCTCTCTCTCCTTGCCAGGCTTTGTCTTCCCAAACAAAGCAGGGCATATTCATTCACTAGAGCAAACACATAACCTCTGTCTAGAGATCAACAGGCTAATGTTACTGTTCTGGTACTACGCCATTATCAGGCCATCAGGTCACCACTCTCAACCTACCTCCTTTTAAGCCTGTACTTAACCACCTACTCAACTCCTAAATTTTAAAATCTGTTAAACATACCTCATGACTCTATTGATAGCTGAAAACCAAAATTAATTTGCCTTCTTCAAAATCTTTCCTCCACCATCCTCTCTCACCTTATAAATCTCATGGTCAGTCACAGCCCTGCTCTGGAGTTGAGAATACTTTTCCTCTGCTGACTTCCTAGCTATCACACCTTGCTTTTACTTCAAGTACAGCAAAATTCTAGTTTAGCCTCTCCTGACTTGTTTTATTAATATGTGAAATGTTACCTACCATTATTATACAAACGGAAGACCCAGAAATACTGTATCTCAGCACAAAGTCAGTGTTTAATAAAATGTTCCCAAATAAGACAACTAAGACAACTAAACATGGTGTTTAAAATATTCTGGGGGTACTCCTTGGTGGCTCAGTTAAGCATCTTCCAATGGCTCTGGTCATGATCCCAGTTTCCTGGGATGATTTAAGATTTAATGTATACCATAAACAGCATCTCAAAGTACTTCATTAGTTTGAAATTAAAAAGTCAAAAATGTACTCACTGTACATTAAGAGACTAGTTGGACATGACAACTAAATGCAATCAATATGTCATCCTAAATTGGATCCCAAAGCAAAACAGAAAAACAATTTTATAACGGGCAATATTGGGTCAACTGACAAAATTTAAGTCATTTGTATTTTAGAGTACTTTATCCATGTTAAACTCCTAGACTTTGAAAAATGGTGATTGTCTTATGGTTATGAATGTCCTTATTCTTGGGAAATACATACTAAAGTATTCAGGAGTAAGACAGGATGTCTGTACCTTACTCTCAAATGGTTCAGAAAAAAAGAACACTGTTACAGAGAATCATGAACCAGCTGTGAAAAAAAGTTTGTAATTGGTGAATTCTGGAACTGTTCTTTGTGCTAATTTTAAATTTAGCACAGAATAAAATTTAAAAATGAAGAACAGTATCTTTCATCCCTTCACTACAAGACTCACAGGATACTGGAGAAGTTGCTGCCATTCTGAGTTACTCTCAGATACACAAGCAATCAAGAAAACTAGATATAAGTGATCATATTTTTCTCATTAAAAATCTCATTTCAACAAATAAATCTACTTTCAGGGGAAAAAAGGTCAAAGGAAAATCTCTAACTCCAAATGACACAAAGAAACCTACTGTTTATAGTATTACAAATGAACAGCTGACCACAATGAGATACCACTTCACACCCCTAGGCTGGCTATAATCAAAGACAGACAATACCGAGTATTATTAAGAGAAATTGGAACCCTCATTCACGGGAGAAATATAAAATGATGCCAACTGCTTTGGAAAACAGCCTGGCAGTTCCTCAAAAAGTTAAATATAGTTACCATATGACCCAGCAATTCCACTCCCAGATACACACCCAAGAGAAATAAAAACATTATGTCCATAGAAAAGTTTGTAAAAATTTTCAGCAATACTTGTAATAGTCAAAAAGTGGAAACCACCCAAATGTCTATCAGGGATGAAAGGACAAATGGAATGTGATAGATCCCTACAATGGAATCTTATTCAGCAATTAAAAGGAAAAAAAGTACTACTACATACTAAAATGTCAATGAACCTTAAAAACATTCTAAGTGAAAGAAGCCAGTCAAAAAAGACCACATACTATCTAATTCCATGTATGTCAAAAGTTCAGAATAGGTAAATATACTGAGACTAAGTAGAGTAATGGTTGCATATAGCTGGGAGTGGTGAGGAGAAAACAGATTGAGTGCTAAATGTTACAGTTTCCTTTTCAAGGCCACAAAAACATTCTAAAATTGTGGTAATGGCTGCACAGCTCCGCATATACTAAAAGACACTGAATTACACACTTAAGTGGGTGAATTGTAATGGGATGTGAATTTTATCTCCATAAAGCTATTACCCTCTACCCCAAAAAAGGCATGGTTATAAAAATACCCTACACCAACCTAACCTAAAGATTTAAGAGTATTCATTTTTAAAACCAGCCCAAAACAAATGGGGACAAAATATATGGTCTCATGTAATGAAGAAATAAATTATTTCTATCCTTTAAGAATTTGTTTCTCCTCATACTTCATACTATTTCCTTACACAAACACCCACTAAGATGCTCTCTTATAATGACTGTATCAACTATAATAAAATCTCTCTCTGTATATCCCCAGAGATATATTTTACTAGTAGAATCTAAAGCCAAAATTAATTTTAATCCAAAAAATCCAGACTATTTTTCAGAAAAAACAGACATCATTGGTTTATAATCTAAATAATAAAATAGGTCCTTAAGTTGCTTAACACTAAGTACTCGTTTTAAATGAGATGATGTTCTACAAAATCTCTCCTGTAAACTGAAAGCTACTAAACAAACTGAGTGAAAAGTAACATTTCTTGAATACTACACTGTCCTGTCAGAAAGGCATTTATTTAAGATACTGACCTGCAGTAATATACTGTGCTGAAGCCATTTCCCCTGAAGCTCTCAAGGCACCTGCATACCTGGGAACATTAAGGCAGAATTAAATAGGATTCAATTCATTCTGAAACTCAAAAGGGAAGAAATTAATTAAGAGTTTATGATAACATCCTCAACTGCAACTTAATCTGAGTTGTTCCCATCTTTTATCTTCTTCCCTTCTGGTCTTACTCCTACAACCATTATATGGGCAAAAAAGGAACACTAGGAAAAAAGGGAATTTAGATGAATGAAGTCTACTTGAAATTCTTTCTCCTAACTTATTAAAAAAAAAAAAAATTTCCTGAAAACAATGTGAAACAAAAAAGTACACTCTTAATGTCCATTCTTACAAAGAAAATAAAATACACTTTCAGAAATAAGAAAAAAACCTTAGGTCAAAAACATTAGGGCGCCTGGGTGGCTCAGTGGGTTAAGCCGCTGCCTTCGGCTCAGGTCATGATCTCAGGGTCCTGGGATCGAGTCCCGCATCGGGCTCTCTGCTCGGCAGGGAGCCTGCTTCCCTCTCTCTCTCTCTGCCTGCCTCTCTGCCTACTTGTGATCTCTCTCTCTCTCTCTCTGTCAAATAAATAAATAAAATCTTTAAAAAAAACAAAAAACAAAAAACATTAAATCAAAGTTAATACACCTACGTTCAGCATTCACTTGTTATGTAACCTTAAATAAGTCACTTAATTTTCAAGTCCATTGGCTACCTACATACTGCAGTGTTTTTATTAAATGACTTCTAAATTCACTTTCAATTTATAATCCTCATTTAATTTACAACAGCACAAAGGACTGGCCATCCAAAGGAAATAAGCAATAGTATTCACTCATACAATGTCTTATGACACAGGATCAGAAATTATCATTCAGATAATATCAAACACTTGAGAGGTAGGGGAATGACTGCCTATTCACTATGATTAAAACAGCCAGTGGAGGGGCACCTGGGTGGCTCAGTCAGTTAAGCATCTGCCTTTGGCTCAGGTCATAATCCCATGGTCCTGAGATCAAGCCCCTCATTGGGCTCCCTGTGCAGCAGGAAGCCTGCTTCTCCCTCTCCCCTGGCTTTTGTTCCTTTTCTTGCTGTCCCTCTGTCCAATAAATAAATAAAGCCTTAAAAAACAAAACAAAAGAAAACACCCACTGGAGGGACTAAAATGAAAAAGACTGAAATCAACCACGAGTGGCAATAATGTGGACCAACCAATACCATCATACCATCAATATCCATACCATCAATAACATGGATAAACTTCAAAGACTATGATGGTGAACTCTGTACATTTAACTTCCAGAATGCACAAAACTAGTAAGAGGTCAGTAGCTGCTTGCAGAGCTGGGTGGTGGAGGGGATGAGGACTGGGAAAAGATACAAGTACAAAAACATCCTGAGATGAGGGAAATGTTCTACAGTTTATAAAAGGGGTTACAGAGAATTTGCATTTATCAAAACTGATCACACCAAACACAAGATATTTCATGTTTACTATATGTAAATATTTCCATTTAAAAACAAAAAAACCTCTGTGCTATATAAGTAGAATGAAAGAGGTCACAGAAAATAAATTATATCCAATTAAGAAGTTCTGTTTTTCTCTTTTGTTTATTTAGATATTTCAGAAATTGCTGTGACTCAAGTTTTTTTTTTAAATTTTTAATATACAATTCATAATGTCTAAATTACATATGTTCTTTTTAAAAAGGGAAAATCATTAATAGTTTCCCACTCAGTTTACAACTACCTAAAAGGCATTTTTGAAGTTGAAGTACCAATAAAGCAAGTGTATCCCAAAACATCAGTGAAGTATATAATGACACAACTGCTGCTGTTACTGATTTCAGTTCTAGTTACAGGGTGACACTGCTAAGTAACTATTCCTACAGTTATGGCAAAGGCTACACTAATAATTATTTTTTAATAACTGAGAATGGAAAATCATGAGTGATTGAATAGCATTCCCCCACAAAAAACTCTCATTACACCAACATTTAATTTCTAAGTAAGATAAAACCATCCAATAAACCAAATAATATTAACAATTAAACTTTACAAAGAATAACTGTTAGAAAGTAAAAGGAAGAACTGACATGAGTACTGAGAGATGTAACAGAAATACGTAAAAAAGTACCTTTTCCAGTCTTTATGAAGTCAACAATATATAAAAAGTAAGTGATGATATAGAAAAAATTCATCAACTTAATGTCTACTAATACTTCATCATCTACAAAGAGTATGCCTTGACTCTCCTATCATCTGTGAAATAGTCACATTAATCATACATCAGCTCAACCCAAACATTCATCAACAGAAGAATGGATAATTATTTGGTAGTATGTGCATATAGTATACTATACAGCATATATATGAATGAACTACAACTACAAACACACAGCTAACCCAAAAATAATGAGCTAGACCCAAATGAACACAATCTATGTTTCTGTTCACAAAGAGTTCCAAACAGGCAAAATTAATCTATGAGGTTAAAAGTCACATTAGTATTAACAATTTTGAACAGAAAGGTGGAATAGTAATCAGGAAGGGAGAGTTGTGAGGGGATTTTTAGAAGCTGATAGGGTTCTGTTTGTATTGGTTGCACAGATGTGTTCACTCTGGGATACTTCGTTTGTACTCTTTTTTTATGTTAATGTCTGTTAAATTAAAAAATTGGGGGTCAAAAGGAAGAGATTTTACAGTCTTTAAAAAATACATATCTGAACAGCCTCATCTAATGAATAGGGAATAGAGGCCAACACTCAAAACTAAATACCTTCATTAGTACAAAAGAACAAATAAATGACCTAAGCATAAAACTTACAATAAAACAGCCTAAGGAAAACAAATAAATCAAAACAAAAAAAGGATGAGTCAGACAATGAAAAGAACTGACTGAATAAACCTACTAGCTGATTTCTGTGAAAAATAAAATATACAAACCTCTGGCAATGGTAAATTTATATGTATAAATTTCTATATATCTAGCAAATAAGAAATGAAAACGGGGGAAAATACAGGTCCAAAATAGAGAACTCTTATGCTAAAATATCTTGAAGACATAAGGACAAATTCATAGGAAAACAAATTTAAAAAGCTGACCTTAAAAGACACAGGACATGTACATTTAAGACGCAAAAAAAAAAAAAAAAAAAAAAAGTTGGGTCCAACCAAATTTTTTTTTTTTTAAAGATTTTATTTATTTATTTGACAGAGAGAGAGATCACAAGTAGGCAGAGAGGCAGGCAGAGAGAGAGGAGGAAGTAGGCTCCCTGCGGAGCAGAGCACGATGCAGGGCTCAATCCCAGGACCCTGAGATCATGACCTGAGCCGAAGGCAGCGGCTTAATCCAGGCGCCCCGAGTCCAACCAATTTTATAGTTAAGTTCTATCAAGAACAGATCATCCCTATACAAATTTGAAAATGGAAGTAAAATAACAACCTAGTAACTGCTAATGAAAAAACTATGTGGTACTTCTCAAAAAGGTGCCTTGCCAATCTCTAGTAAGATAAAAATATGGCCATGAGATACAGTTTTTCATAACTCACAGAATTTAAGGGTAATTTTTATATTATACACTTTTCACTTTAAGTTCTAAATTCAGAACTCCTACATTATCATGAGGTTCCACTATTGGGCAGCATCAACCAAATCAGATTTTACCTGCAGCTCTGGTTCCTGGCCCTCATTGCCTCTTCAGCTAACCCAGTCTATTTCCTTTCTAGCCTTTATAACATATATCCCACTCTCCAGAACCTGCCAAATAAAAATCCTTAAGTATTTAAGCATGAGCTTCAGCATCACCAGTTGTAAAACATCTTCTGTGGAAATTTTCCTCTCTTCTTTCATTCCTATTTTATCAGTTAGCGCCATTTTTCCAAAGACATACAACCCCATCCATGTCCTCTCATATTAAGTTAGTTAAGTACAACAATTTCCAACCTCTTGTAAAATCTAAGCTTCAAAAAATACTTCATCTGGTTTCAAGAACACTGAATCAACAGGATGAAATCTCCCCTGCTTATTATACAAAACTCAGAGAAATAACTCCAAAACTTGGAAGAGTTCTCTTTGGATTAGAAGCTAGAAGGTATCCCAGGTGAAAAAAGTACAGAGGAAATCTTGGAAAAAAAGGCAAGTCTCTCCCAAGTAGCCACCTTCTAGGGCAGGGAGCTGCCCAACAAGCTGCTCATTAGATCATTTGCAATTGGGACATGGTTGCCTAAGTACACAATCTTCAAACAAATATGAGATCAATCCTTACATCTCAAGAGAACAGTTAAAATCAAAAGGACCAAACTGGCTGGGTGGGAGGGAGATAAGAAGAGTACTTCAGAGCCTCGGAGAAATAAAAGCAGGAATCATCCAAAATTAAGAACAGGAGATTAAAGAAAAGAAGGTTGTGATAAATAAGAAGCTGTGAAACAAAGCTAATGCACAAATCAGTGAAATGTACAATAGAACTGACACACTCTCCTGGAACACAGCACATAAAAATAAAAAAAATTAAAAGTGCAGAAGAAAAAAAAAGAAATGTGAAAAATAGATCCAGAAATTCTACTATTCAGAATATCAGGGAAGCTATATAAAATAGAGAAGCTTCTCTCAAGAAGTAAGAGTCAAGAATGTCCAAAGTTTAGGACAAGAGTCCTCAGAATGAAAGGGCTCACTCAGGGCACCTAGGTGGCTCAGCCGGTTAAGTGTCTGCTTTCAGCTCAAGTCACAATCCCAGGGTCCTGGGACAGAGTCCCACACTGGCCTCTCTGCTCCGCAAAGAGCAAAGAGTCTGCTTCTCTCTCAGCCCCTCTTTCCTGCCGATCCATTCGTACTCTCTCTCTCCCTCTCCCCCTCTCTAAAATAAATAAATAAAATCTTAAAAAAAAAAAAAAAGGAAAAGAAAGAAAGAAAAGGTGTTCACTCAGCACTAAATAAGATAAAAAAGAAAATCTCACACCTACCCTATCGGAAAACTATGAAAAACAAAAATAAAGGAAAAACCCTAAAAGTTATTAACAGAAAAGAATAAGAAATAAGACTGATACTCTATCTTTTATCAGTAACTAGCCACATAGGAAAATAGTGGAGAAATAACTACAAACCCCTGAGGAAAAATAACTTTGACTTCAGCATTTCCCAACAAAGCAGTTCTGAAACAGTAACAAATCTGATGGCCTTTCTCAATTAAGACCGTAAGTGCCTGGAAGACAGGTCCTGTGTCTTATACCCTAATAAGTACTTAAGCTACAATCTAGGCAATTTCATAAGTACTTGACAACTATTCACTTCAGAGAAATTCAGAAAACCTTCAGTTACTCTCAGGTTTCTGCATAATCCTTCTCTCTCCTCTCTACTGCTCAGTTCTATCAAAGCATTTCCCAAGCCACTAAGGAAAAAAAAAAACAAAACCATCATTCACAAAGCTGGCTAAGAATCCAAACTGCAGTTTACACTCTAACTTACATTAAGAAGTGACAGTGTATATATCAAGACAGTTGCAATAAATTTAGTCAGAATTCAGTTCTATATTTTTAAGTTACATATTTAGACTGAGAAGTGATTCTCATTTATAGACTATTTCACAGGCTTTCAAAACATGGATAATTGTTTACCCTTTTTTTCTTTTGTATATGGTAGTAAAGCAAAGTTTTACTTCTTTTTTTTTTGGAAGATTTTATTTATTTATTTGACAGACAGAGATCACAAGTAGGCAGAGAGGCAAGCAGAGAGATGAAGGGAAGCAGGCTCCCTGCTGAGCAGAGAGCCCAATGCAGGGCTCAGTCCCAGGGCCCTGAGATCATGACCTGGGCCGAAGGCAGAGGCTTAACCCACTGAGCCACCCAGGTGCCCCAAGTTTTACTTCTTTGTAAAATCATTACTCACTAGCATTAAGACAAATCAATACAAATCAATGTATTTATTTCTAAACTAGAATGGAGAGTCCAGAAATAAATCTTATTACATACATCTTATGAGCAAATGATTTTTAAAGGTGCTAGAGCAATTCCACAGGAAAAAGAGTAGTCTTCAACAAGTGGTACTCGAAAAACTAGGTATCAATTTGCAAAAGAATGGGATGGAATACCAATTACCAACTCCCCACTATACATAAAAATTAACTGAAAATGGATCAGAATAAAAATGGATCAGAGACCTAAATTTAAGAGCTTAAAATTCTTAACAAAATAGAAGTAAATATTTGTGACCTAGGATTAGTCAATGGTTTCACACGTAAGATAAACACACACAAAACACAAAAATTAAATTAATCAAAAATAAAAACTTTTGTGTTACAAAACAACATCAAGAAAGTGAAGACAAGGGGCGTCTGGGTGGCTCACTGGTTAAAGCATCTGCCATTGGTTCAGGTCACGATCCCAGGGTCCTGGAATCGAGCCCCGCATCGGGCTCTCTGCTCAGCAGCGAGCCTGCTTCCCTTCCTCTCTCTCTGCCTGCCTCTCTGCCTACTTGTGATCTCTGTCTGTCAAATAAATAATAAATAAAATCTTTAAAAAAAAAAAAGTGAAGACAACTCACAAAATGAAAATTTATAAATTATCTATCTGAAAAAGGACTTGTATCCAGAATATATAAAGAACACTTAGAACTGAATAATAAAAAGATGAACCATTTAAAACACAGGCAAAGGATTTAAACAGACATCTCTCCAAAGATATACATGCCAGATAGCACATGAAAGGATGCTCAACATCACTAGTCATGATGTAAATGCAAATGACAACTACAAATGAGAGACGATTTTACCCTTAGGATGACTATAATCAAAGACATACAATAACAATATTGGCATAGAGGTGGAGAAATTGGAACTCCCTTACACTGGTGGTAAAATGGTGCCTAGCAGTTTGACAGTTCCTCAAAATGTTGTTTAACATAATTACTATGTGGCCAAGCAAGCCACTCATAACCAAAAGAAATGAAAAAAAAGTGGTCTGCACAAAAACTTGTCCTTGAATGTTCATGGTAGCATTACTCAAAGGAGCTACAAACTTCTAGAAATGAATCAAATGTTAACAGATGAACTGATCAACAAAATGCAGTATGTTCATTAATAATGGGCTATTAATTCAGACATAAAAAAGAATGAAGTACTGATACATACTACAACATGAATAAACCCAGAAAATATTATGCTAAGTAAAAGAATCCAGTCACAAAAAGTCACCCATTGTATGTTTCCATTTATATGAAATGTCCAGAACAGGAAAATCTGTAAGACAGAAAGTAGGGAAATGGTTGCCTAAAGCTGGAGGTGGGAATGGTAAAATGAGTGATTGCTTGTGAATATAAGGTTTTTTTGTGGGGGGGGAGAAAAGATCCTAAAATTAGACTGTTGTGATGGTTGTACAACCTGCTGAATAAAGACCATTTAACTGAATACTTTAAAGGGATGAACTGTATAATAAAGGAGTATCAGTAAAGTTGTTAAAAAATTATACACACATTTATACACAAAACACTACTCACCAAAATGTGAGTGTGCCTTACCCACCAAAAAGACTCACATTTATCTTCTGTCTTACCTTTTAAGGGCATCTTTGAGTTCAGGCACAGAACGAATACATTGAACTGTAGCGTTCATGTAGCAAGTGTTACCAAGGTTTGTCAATCCACATGGTAATTCCATCTGAAAAGGACAAGGATTAAAATATTTTTATAAAATGACTTAGCATATATAAAATCACTAAAGTTCACACTTTGAAGTATAATTTACCAACTCATACCAATTTATATTCCAACTTTACCCAAAAGTAAGTTTTATACTCCTAACAGAAATGTTCACTTGCATTATGCTGACATTGTTTTAATTCCCTTCTCAAAAATATTGAAAGCCTCTTTTCCCATAAAATAATAGCACTGTTAGCACTGCCCAACACTTATTTATTAAAGACATTAATTGACTTTACACTGAATTATCCAATTATATCAGGACTCCTCAAGCCAATTTCAAAAATAAAACCTTTTAGTTCTAAAAACATACATCTTGGTCAGGCTCCACGTTCAGTGTGGAGTCTGCTGGAGATTTTCTCTCCTTTTCCCCTTCTCCCCGCCAACTCACCCATGTGCTCTAATAAAATCTTCAAAATAAACAAGAACATATATCTTGATATTACCAATTAAATCTTCAAAACACTTATTTTTTTTAAAGATTTATTTATTTTAGAGAGACAGTGTGTGCACTTGAGCAGGGGAAGGGGCAAAGGAAGAGGGAGAGAATCTCAAGCAGACTCTTCTTAGAAGTGGAGCCCATTATAGGGCTTGATTCCACGACCCTGATATCATGACCTGAGCTGAAATCAAGAGTCAGACGCTTAACCGACTGAGCTACCCAGGCGCCCCAAATCTTTAAAATGTTTAGATGCTACTTTCTGAAACGCATCGTAGTACCTGTAGCAATCATTTTTATACAAAACGTGGTATATCTTACCGCAGATGCTAACTGTTCTTCTGTCATGTCTTCTACAAAGACAGTTTTAGCTGAGGGTTCCTCAGGAAGAGCATCTGCTGACCCCATCATTAGTAGAGTCATACCCTGTTTTAAAAAAAATTTCATTTCATAAAAATGCTCAGAAGTTGATAATGCTTATGTCCAATGAAAGAAGCCAGACACAGAAAAATAAAACATATTGTACGCTTGTATTTGCCAGAAAAGGTAAATCTACAGACACAAGGCAGACTAGCGATTGCTAAGGCTAAAGGTGGAAGAGGGAGTGACTTTAAACAGACACCTATTTCTTTCTGGGGTGATGGAAATGTTTTAAAATTAGATTGTGGTGAAGGTTACACAACTCTTGTCAATACTAAAAATCAGCAACAATTAAAAAAAAAAAGTATTGAGGTAGCTGCTTTAAGCCAAAGGCCCCCTGCTTATATTCAAAGGGGCACAAAGAAACTTTTCAGAATGATAAAACTTCTGTATCTTGATTGTGGTGGTAGTTACATGACTGTACAGAACTACCCAAATTCAAACTGCACACTAAAAATAAAATTTTATAAAATTTTATAAATTTTTTTATAATTTTATAATATTTTTATAAAATTTATAAAAATTTTAATCCATATAAATTATACTTCAAGGAAGCTAGGGAAAAATAAATACTGTCATAAAAACAGTTGAGAATGTTTAAAATACTGGAGGGGAGGGAATTCTCGAAATGATTATTAACATTTAGTGGAATCATTTCTCCCCATAACAAAGTGCAGTTAGCATTCTTTTTGTGAATGTCTATTGTGTAACTAACAATTACTTATAATTGAATGGAATTATTTTGAGAGCACCAAACCCTCCATTATTGGAAAACATTACACCAAACACATAAATTAGTTCAAAATATCCAATTTTATAATTCTACATTATAGAATATATATAAGGGAATATATATTATATATAGGATATATATAAGGGAATATTTACATTCAACACATATGTAACATTCCATACAACAGAAAAACAATGAAGATGACACTGTCCCCTAAATCATATAATCCTGAAATGTTAACAAAATCTTACTATGGAAGATATAAACACATAACACAAAGAAAAGAGTAGGGAGGTTTAAAAAAAAAAAAAAAAGAGCCAAAAAATGGAGGTTTAAGAAGAAAAGAAGACAGTAAGAGAAGACAGAAATTTCCACATGAGGATTAAATTAGAAAGTTAAAAAGTTTGGGGCACCTGGCTGGCTTAGTCAGTAGAGCATGTGACTCTTGATCTTAGGGTTTTAACTCTGAACCCCATGTTGGGTGCAGAGATTACTTAAAAATAAAACCTTAAAAAAAATTTTTTTAAAGAAAATTAATAAGGATAACAGAGTCCTGAGAGCACCTATGTTGAAATCCAAAATCCTTCATTCTACCACCCATGATTTTAACTTAAACTTTCTGTGATAGCAGAAGGAATACTAAACCATCACTAAAAAATCTTTTTCCAAAGATTACCCTCAGGAAAACCAAATATTTAAAGGATGTACTAGCAAATAGTCTGTTATAAACATGATATAAAAGAAAGAAAATGGGGTGCCTGGGAGGCTAAGTCATTACACATCTGCCTTCAGCCCAGGTCATGATCCCAGGGTCCTGGGATCGAGTCTCGCATCAGGCTCCCTGCAGAGCAGGAAGCCTGCTTCTCCCTCTCCCACTCCCCCTGCTCATGTGCTCACTCTTGCTATGTCTCTCTCTGTCAAATAAATAAAATCTTACAAAAAAAAAAAGAAAGAAAAGAAAGAGTATCAGTAAATAACAGTAAACGTAAGAATATACCTATAAAATTTTAATAAGAAAACTATAAAGCTTTACTTAGGAATATAAAATACACCTAAATAATAAATTGAACGTCATTAACAGTTTCTAGACAGGAAAAATTACCGTAAAGATGTGATTCTAAATTATTACATGAATTTAATTTTTTTGAAACTTTACAAAGTGATTCATTCATATATACCAAGTTTATACCCATAATAACAGCTAAGAAATTTCTAAAAAATAAAGATTAAAACAATGCCATTTAAGAAGAAAATAGATTATACAATGAGGAATGTTGAGAAAAACTGGATAATTTAGAAAAAAAATATCATCAGCTCTCCACCTCACAGTATGCCATACCCAAAATCAATTAAAAGACTTAAGAAATAAAAAAAAGGGTGCCTAGGTGGGTCGGTGGGTTAAGCGTCCGACACTTGGTTTCAGCTCAGGTCATGATCTCATGGGTAGAGAGTATTGAGCCCCACAAGGATGGGCTCCACACTCAAACAGGAGTCTGCTTGAAGATTCCCTCCCTCAGCCCTTCCCCCAACCTGCGCCCACGCGCTCACACTCTTTCTCTTTAAAATAAATAAATCTTTTAAAATAAATAAATACATAAGACAAATAATTGCAAAAACATGTAAGTGAATTAAAAAAACCTTGCTTTGCTGGAATATTTTCTAAAAGTGACATAAAAGGTGAAAGGACTAATGTTACTACATAGTTCTTGAAAACTTCTATAAAACATTACCAGTCAAAATTTAAAAGGAAAAACGGTAAAAAGGTTACATTATATAGAAGCACATAAAAAAAAAAATCAGTAAAGCAAACAATAGAAAACTAGACAAAAGATATAAACAGTAAACAAAAGGGCTTAAAATAAATTAAGCTTCTACTGTAAGAAGCTAGAAAAAGTATACAAAGTAAAAGAAGGAAATAAAGCAAAGAGGTGAAATCAATAAAATAATAAATAAACAAACAAAAGTTGATTCTCTTGGGGGGGTAAATCCATGAAATTGACAAACCTCTGGGTAGATAATGAAGAAAGTTAGAGAGAAACCACAATTTGCCAATACCAGGGGGGCGAAAAAAAGAGAGAGAAAACATCACTAGAGACTCTAGAATTAAAGGACAGTAAGAATGTATTATGCCAATCAAGTTGACAATTTAAGCTGTAAATTAAATGGGCCGATTCCTTAAAAGATGTTAACTATTATCAAAACAGATGTCAAAGAAAACATAACATCAAGAGTCCTACATTTATTAAATACATTAGATTCCTAACTGAAAGTCTTCCCACAAAGAAAGCTCCAAGCTTCAATGGAGAATTCTATGAACCATTTAAAGAAAATCTCTTTCAGAAAACAAAAGAGGTGGGAATGCCTCCTAACCCATTTTATATGGCCAGGATTACACTGACAGCAAAAGCAGACAAAGACAAATCAAGAAAACTATAAACCAGTAATTCTCACAACTAGAAACACAAAATTCCTTTACAAAATACCACCAAATAGAATCCAGCAATATATAAAAAGGAAAATACATAATGACTAAGTGGGGTTTAGCCCAAGAATGAAAGGTTGGTTTATTATTTAAAAGAGTTGATGTATTTATTTCACCACATTAACAGATTAAAGGATAAAAAAATGACCCTTGCGCGAACCATAAGAGACTATGGACTCTGAAAAACAACCTGAGGGTTTTGAAGGGTCAGGGGTGGGAGGTTGGGGGAACAGGAGGTGGGTAATAGGGAGGGCACGCTTTGCATGGAGCACTGGGTGTTGTGCAAAAACAATGAATACTGTTATGCTGAAAAAAAATAAATAAAATGGGAAAAAAAAATGACCCTTGCAATAGATATGGAAAAAGTATTTGAAAAATTCAACTCCCATTCATGAATAAAAATTCTCAGCAAATTACAAATAGAGGAGAACTTCCTCAAACTAATGATGAACATCTATAAAACAACTCCAACAAAAACTGGAGATTTTTCTCCTAGATTCAGGAAAAAAAAAACAATGATGTGTACAATGTCAACCACTTCTACTCAACATTGTGCTGAATATCCTAACCGGTGCAGTAAAGCAAGGGAAAAAAAAAAGAGAAATAAAAGGCATGCAGATTGAAAAGGAAAAAATAAAACCATTCTTATTTCAACATGATTGTATGCTACCTATATAATCCTAAACACTAATATGTAAAAATCAGCAAAATCACAGGATACAAGATCAATATACAATAATTAATTCTATTTGTATATGTTAGCAATAAATAACTGGAAAATGACATTTGAAAAATGCCATTTATGATAGTATCAAATACTATGAAATACTTTATGACATTTAAAAAAACAGGTGTACGATCCTGTATTGAAAATAAAATGGTGCCTGAGTGGCTCAGCTAATTAAGCAACCAACTCTTGGTTTCAGCTCAGGTCATGATCTCATGGGTCGTGAGATCAAGCCCCTTTTGGGGCTCCAAGCTCAGCAAGAAGTCTGTTGAAGATTTTCTCCCTTTACCCCTCCCCTGATGCGCATGCATGTGTGTACATATTCTCTCTCTCAAATAAAAAAATCTTTAAAAAAAGAAAAGAGAAAAAAAATAGGGCCCCTTGGTGGTTCAGTAGGTTAAACGTCTGCCTTTGGCTCAGGTCATGATCCCAGGGTCCTGGGATCAAGCCCTGCATTGGGCTCCCTGCTTGGCAGGGAGTCTGCTTCTCTCTCTTCCTCTGCCCCCCACTCAAGCACATACTTTTGTTCTCAAATGAATAAATAAAATCTTTAAAACAAAAGAAAAAAATATATAAAACATTGTTGTGGGAAATTTTTTTCAGAAGATTCAAGATGTCCCAATTTGGGGGGTCCTAGCTGGCTCCGTCAGTTAAGCATCCGACTCTTGATTTTGGCTCAGGTCACGATCTCAGGGTTGTGAGATCAAGCCCAACATGAGGCTCCATGCTGGGCATGAAGCCTGCTTTAGATTCTCTCTCCCCCTCTCCCAATGCCACTGCCCCTCCCCCGCCACTCACACATACAAGCTCTCTCTCAAAATAGAAAAATGTTTAAAAAATTTTTAAAAAGACATCCCAGTTTGATATATAGTATCAATGTAATTCCAATCAAAATCCCAGAAGACTCTTGTGGAAAATAAACTGAATCTAAAATGTCCAAAGGACATGCAAAGACTTTAGAATAGCCAATAAATTTTGAAAAAGAAGAACAATCTGGACTCCTACTACTTGATTTCAAGTCTTGAATAACCAAGACGGTGGGGAGTGGATACTGGTGTAAAGGTACATATACAAATCAGCAGAACAGACTCCAGAAACAGACTTAACATGTGCTCATACAACTGAACACTCATATGAAAAAAATAAACCTTCACCACTACTTAACAACAAACACAAGAGTCTGCTCAAAACAGATGATACACCTAAGTATAAAAAGATAAAACTTGTAAAAGTTTTAGAAAACAGAAGTCTCTTGTGACCTTGACACAGGCAAAGATTTCTTAGATGGGATACAAACAGTCAAAACCATAAAAGAAAGAAATTGACAGGTTGTACTTGAACAAAATTTAAAATTTCTACTCAAAAAAACATTTTTATAAAATCGAAAAAATCAGAAACTGAGAGAAAATATCACAGCAGATATATCTCACAAAAGACTTGATCCCAGTATGCATTCTTTATATGCAAGTAAGAAAATAACCCATTTAAAAATACATAAAGATCTGAACAGACGTTTCACAAAAAGATATAAAAGGTGCCAATAAGCTTAAAGCGTTCAATACCATCAGTCATCATATAAATGTAAACTAAAACCACAAGGAAGTATCACTACACACCCACCAGAATGACTTAAAGAAAAATAACTGACAACAGTCAAATGCTGTGATGGTAGAACAACTGGATCTACCATTTACTGTTCCTAAGAATGTAGAATGATACCACCATCACTTTGGAAAGTATCTGGCAGTTTCTTACAAAGTTAAACACATACTTAACCATAAGACCCAGCAATTTCACTCACAGGTTATTTACTCAAGAAAAAGGAAAATATGCATCTACAAAAATGAAGGTTCCCAAGCAGTTCTGTTCATAACAGTCTAAAAGTAAAAACAAAAATATCCATCAACAGATGAACATACGTGCACACACATAAAAGGGACCAAAATTTTACAATGGGCAAAACTACCCAACATATGGAATTGTAGCCTCAAAAAAGAGGAGAGAGAAGGGCACACAGAAAACAAACTTAAATAGCTTAAACTTTTCCAAATTTAATAAAAACTATAAACTCACAAATCCAAGAAACTCAAACAGAATAAATATAAGCAAACCTCTCCAAGACATGTAATTAAATTGCTGAAAAGCAATCTCAAAGGCATCAGGAGGAACAAGACATATTATATGTAAAGGAATTAAGAATGACAACTATGCAGATCAGAAGACATTTTTAATGTATTCAAAGAAAAAACGTAAATCTTGAAATCTATACCTATCAAATATGTCTTTCAAAAATAAAGGCGAAATAAAGAGCTTTTCAGAAAAACAAAAGCAGAGAAAATTCATAGACATGCTCTGTAAGAAATGTGTAAGTTCTTGAAGCAGAAGAAAATGGTATCTGATAGAAATTTATATTTGGATCCAAAGGAAGAATGCCAAAAATGGTAAATGAGTTTTAAACATTTTTACTCTCTTTAAATGATAAATGACTATTTAAGGCAAAAATAGGAATGAAGTATAAGATTTCTAACATGTGGAAGTAAACTGTGTGACAACAATAGCACCAAGGACCAGGGAAATGGAAGCATACTATTTTAAGAATCTTATACTATACCTGAAGTCATTTGTTATTTAAGGCAGAGGATGATTAAAGATATGTAATATAAATCCTAGAGGAGCGGCTCAAAGTCATCATCTTAGCACCCTTATACCAAGAGTCAGCAAATTTTTCCTATTAAGGACCACATAACAAACATTTTAGGCTTTCTGGGCCATATACAGTCCATTAAAAATGATCAATAAACTCAGATGACCAAAATAGCATTGGTATGTTCTGGGACTACACAGAACCAAATGAGAAATATGTAACAGAAATGTATTAGAAAAAGGCCCAAATAAATGGAGATGAAACAACATAATTCCAAACAATCTACAGGTAAAAGAGCAAAAAACTAAACCAAAAAAACACCCACAACATAACAAAATATTTAACTGCATAATAAAAACATAGCACATCAAAAGCTGTGGCTACAACTACAAGTGATTAAACAGAAAATAATAATTTTAAGTGTCTACATAAGGAAAGAAGGTATTAAAAAAAAAAATCAATGATTTAAGCACACACCTTAAAAAGCAAGAAAATGAAGCAATTTAAACCCAAGGTAGAAAAAAAGAAAATAATGTAGAGTAAATATCAGTAAAGTGGAAAATGGATAATATATGAAGTAAACAAAGTAAACAATTGAAAAGAGTAATTGATAAATCCTTAGCAACACTGACCAAAAACAAAACACCAAAGGCTTATCAGGTATGGGAAGGGGGGAACATCAACAAATAAAGATAACAGATATAAAAGAATAATTAATGAACAGTCTGGATATTATGAACAACTTCATGCCAATAAATTCAATATATTTAAACAAATTTTCTCAAAGAGAAAATTCACCAAAACTGGCATAAAAAAACAGAAAATCTAAATACCCTTTATCTATTAAAGAAATTAAATATCAATCAAATTCTTAAAGAAAATCCAGGTCCAGATAAAATTCACTAGTAAATTATTTCAAGTATTTACAGAAATGCCAATCTTACACAAACTCATTTAGAAAAGAAAGGGCAATACATTGCCAAATAAAAATATTAATACCTCTCATGAACATATATACAAATACCTTTTTTTTTTAAATGAGAAAATTAAATCCAGCAATGTATAAGGGAGATAAATAAACCATGACTCAATGGGTTTGTCCCAGTTCTCAAAGTGTTTGTGAACCCCTACTGGTCTCTGAAATTCTTTCACAAGGCCAGCAAGATCAAAACTATTTTCATAATACTACGATGTTACTGTCCCTTTTTCACTGTGCTGACATCTGCACTAATGGTGGTAAATCACTTGAGGCTAAAAATTTTTAACAGTTTAGCACATATCAAAGTAATGATATAAAATAAATTGGTAACAATGATTATTGATTTTATTAAATCTCGATCTTTGAATACATTTCTTTGTGATATTCTGTGTTACGAAATGGGAAGTTCCCATTCAAAAAAGACTTACTTTCCTGGCAACCAAGATCTCCTTCAGTAGGTGAATAAAACTCTGGTACATCCATAAAATGGACTATATTCAGCACTAAAAAGAACTATTCTATCAAAGCCATGAAGAGACATGGAGGAAATTTAAATACATATTACTAAGTGAAAGAAAGGACACATCTTGTAGGATTCCCAATACATGACACTCTGGAAAAAGGCAAAACAACGGAGACAGTAAAAATATCAATCGTTGTCAGGGGGTTGAAGGGATGAACAGGCAGAGCACACAGAATTTTGGGGACAATAAAACTACTCTATATGACACTATAATGGTGAATACATGTCATTATACATTTGTCCAAACCCACAGAATGTATAATATCAACAGTGAATCCTTACGTAAACCCTGGACTTTGGGCAACAATGATGTGTCAATTTAAGTTCATCAATTATAACAAATGTGGGATGCCTGGGTGGCTCAGTTGGTTAAGTTTCTGCCTATAGGTCAGGTCATGAAACAGGGACCCAGGATCAAGTCCCACATGGGGCTCCTTGCTCAGCAGGGAGCCTGCATCTCCCTCTGCCTGCTGCGCCCCCTGCTTGTGTGCTCACACACGTGCCTGCACTCTCTCTCTCTGACAAAATCTTAAAAAAAAAAAATTATAACCAATGTGCCATCCTGGTAGGAGATGTTGGTAATGGAGGAGGCTTCTGCCTGTGTGGGGAAGAGGATATATGGGAAAGCTCTGTTTCTTCCACTCAGTTTTTGCTGTGAACCTAAAACTGTTCTACAAAATAAAGTCTATTAAAAATATATCAGAGGAGGGGCACCTGGGTGGCTTAGTCAGTTAAGCATCTTTTTTCGGCTCAGATCATGATCCCAGGGTCCTGGGATTGAGCCCGGCATCGGGCTCCCTACTCAGTGAAGAGCCTGCTTCTCCCTCTCCCTCTGCCTGCTGCTCTGCCTACTTATGCTCTCTGTCAAATAAATAAAATCTTAAAATATATATATAAATATATGGGGCACCTGGGTAGCTCAGTTACTTAAGCATCCAATGCTTGATGTCCAACTCAATTTTGGCTAAGGTCACGATGTCAAGGTTGTGAGATGGAGACCTGTGTCAGGCTCTTGCTAGGCACAGAGCCTGCTTAAGATTCTCTCTCTCACTTTTTCTGTCCCTACCCACTCCTTCTCTAAATAAATTACATACACACACACATATGAAAATAATCAATAGAAATAACACATCTTACCAAAACATGATCATTTTCTTCAGGATAGCTTATGTTAAATGTATGAGTTGCAAATAGACTAGTTACTTTTTCAGTATCATTTTTACTTAAAACTGCAAATTATGGGTTTTTAATACTCAAGTATTTAGCCAATATTTCTCAAATAAATGATGTGAGCTTGCTGCTTTAGGAAAAACAAATGACTACATAAAGTTGCCAATGACAAAATTAGAGCTGTCGAGTGAAAATTCAAATTTTCTATCTGTCACTGTATACTTGGCGCCTTCTGAATTATAGCCAAGTAGATTTCTACGCACAAAAAGTTACTGATGTGGTTTCTACCACAAACTAACCAATAATTAGCTATTACATGTTGAGTTTGGGTGTACTATGAAAGATGAATGTTCACAATTTTATCAGAAAAGATACCTCCCTTTTGAAACTATTTATGTGAGGCCAGATTTATTATACATACCTCAACTAAAACAACTTATCACAGCAGACTGAATATAAAAGCAACTATGAGAATTCGATTATCTTCTATTAAGACAGATTTTCAAGAGATGTGCGAAAATATAGAGCACTGCCAGTCCTTTTACAATATTTCTAGGGAAACATTTAAAAATACAAAATTAACATGTAATGGGTTTGTCATTGTTATTTCTAAATAAATAGACTTTTTGTTTTAATTTCTAATATGGTAAATGCCAATAGATATAAACTAATATATATGAAACTCTTTGGGGTTTAAAAATAATAATTTTTAAGAGTGCAATTAGGGCTGCAAAAAAAAAAATTTGAGGGTTGCACATCCCAGGAATGCAATATTTAACAATTAAAAATCAATGAGGGGTGCCTGAGTAGCTCAGTCAGTTAAGCGTCTGCCTTCTGCTCAGGCCATGATCTCAAGTTCTGGGATAGAGCCCCACATCTGGCTCCCTGCTAGGTAGGGAGTCTGCCTCTCCCTCCCGCTCTGCTCCTCCGCGCTGTTCAAGCACTCTCTCGCTCTCTCTCTCAAATACATAAATAAATAGACAAACTTAAAAAAATTAAAAATAGAGGCGCCTGGGTGGTTCACTGGGTTAAAGTCTCTGCCTTCGGCTCAGGTCATGATCCCAGAGTCCTGGGATGGAGCCCTGCATCGGGCTCTCTGCTCAGCAGGGAGCCTGCTTCCCTTCCTCTCTCTCTGCCTGCCTCTCTGCCTACTTGTGATCTCTGTCTGTCAAATAAATAAATACAATCTTTAAAAAAATATAATAAGAATAAAAAAATCAATGAGATTAACTAGATTATCAGAATAAAGTAAGAAAATCGTATGATCTTTTTTAAAACTTAAAATTTGACAGCCATTCATAATTTTAAAAGTCCTAGTGAACAAGTTAGGATAAGACAAAGATGACCATTCTCACCACTTTCTATTCAACACTGTATAATAAGAAGTCCTAGCCTAGGGAAATAAGGCAATAATAAGAAATAAAAGTCATAAAGATTGGAAAGGAAGAAGTAAAAATACCTCTATTTGCAGATAACATGCTCATGTACATAAAAAACCCTACTGGAATCTAGAAAATAACTAATGAAACTATTAAGTGAATTTAGCAAGGTCACAGGATGAAAATAAACTATGTTTTTATAACCTACCCATGAATACTGGAAAACAAATTTTTTTTTAAAATATCATTTAACAGCCACGAAACCTTAAGTCCAAAGAATCTAACAAAAACCATGAAGAGCCTACACTAAGAAGCTACAAACTCAGTTTAGGAGAATATAAAGACCTCAACAGAGTACATCATTTTAAGGATTTTATACTAAATAATACTAAATATTGTTAAGATGGCCATTTTCCCCAAACTGAACAAAGAACCAATACGATCTTAAAATTCCAAGAGTTCATTTGTAAAAACTGACAGACTTATTCTAAAATTAAAAGGAAAAGCAAAAAGCTAAAATATTCTTGCAGTAGTTGGAGAACTTATACTATCTCACTTCAAGACTTCTTAAAAGCTTTAATCACTAAGACCATATGTACTAGCATAAGTTATAATCAAGGGACGCCTGAGAGGCTCAGTTGGTTAAGCGGCTGCCTTCGGCTCAGGTCATGATCCCAGCGTCCTGGGATCGAGTCCCACATTGGGCTCCTGGCTCAGCAGGGAGCCTGCTTCACCCTCTGCCTCTGCCTGCAACTCTGTCTACCTGTGCTTGCTCTCTCTCTCTCTAATAAATAAATAAAATCTTTAAAAAAAATAATAATAAGTTATAATCAAATATATCAATGAAAGAGGAATCGAAAGTTAATCTGCAATGGATTTTCCCATGACAAGTCAATGGGAAAAAGAGAGTATTTTCAATAAATAGTGCTGGAACAACTGGATATATCTATGGAAAAAAGGCATCTGCAATGCATTTGTGTATAATAATTAAGAAACTGAATTACAGTAAATGCTCTTAGGATAATACTTACATTTTTTATTTTGAGGTTTCCCCAGTCATCATCCTGTTTTAAAAACAAATGAAAAACATTTAGCCACCCCTATATAATTTGAACATATTCTAAAAATCAATGAATTTTAAGCTACTCCAAAATAGAATTTTTTTGCAGATTTTTACTTATTTAAAAAATAAATTTATTTTAAAAATTACCTATTAAAAAAAGCAATTTTTACTTAAAATTACTATAATCAAAAGTATTTTGTTTTAAATGCAGTGTTACAGTCAGTAAGTCTTACAATTGCTTTGACTACATTGGGGTCCTGTGGGGGGGTAGGGAGAGAAAAAATGAAAATAAAAGGGGACCAGGGAGGGAGACAAACCTTACGACACTCCACCTCAGAAAACAAACTGAGGGTTGCTGGGGGGTGGCAGGGTGGGAGGCATAGGGTGGCTGGGTTATGGACACTGGGGAGGGTATGTGCTATGGTGAGTGCTGTGAATTGTGTTAAGACTGATGACTCACAGACCTGTACCCCTGAAACAAATAATACATTATCTGTTAATAATTTTAAAAAAACAATTGCTTAAACTACAAAAGATACTATCTAAAAACAATAAACCTGACTGTACTAAACCTTGATGATAGATATTAATTTTTCTCCATGTTTCTTACATGCATGCACCCAGCAAAACTAATAATTAGCTTATGTGACAGGAATTAAGAGTAACTTATGAAATAAGGTCTAAATATAATTACAATGATTATATAATTTACTGTCCAAAGCAGGAGATTCTTTTTTTTCTTTTTCTTTTTTTTTTCAAAGCAGATTCTTAAGAATGAAAGTGCTATTAAAAATTATACCAGGAAAAAAAAAAAAAATTATACCAGGAGGAGCGCCTGGGTGGTTCAGTGGGTTAAAGCCTTTGCTTTCGGCTCAGGTCATGATCCCAGGGTCCTGAGATCGAGCTCCTCCGCCTCGCTCAGGCTCTCTGCTCAGCAGGGAGCCTGCTTCCTCCTCTCTCTGTGCCTACCTCTGCCTACTTGTGATCTCTCTCTGTCAAATAAATAAAATCTTTAAAAAAAAAAAATTATACCAGGAATACCGAAGCAAACTACCCTTAATGACATTTGCTGTGTCCACAAATGTTTTTCAAGTCCTAAATTTCACATCTATGAAGTAATATTTTCACTTCAATATAATCAAATAAAACAATTTTTTTTATGCCAAGACTGGCCCTCAGACATCTTGTCCTACCACATACCTCAGCTAAACTCTTTCCCTTCACAGAATAAATTCATTTCCACATAACTTCTTTTTCAGACAAAATGCCAGGCACCCAGTATGCTTCCCTTTGGTAGTACCAATTTTTTCTTTGGGCATCATGCTTCAAAGTGCAACAGTAACTTTCTAAATATCCTTCTCAGTTTAAAGTCCATTTCTATTAATCATAAGGAATGATAACTATATACATGCTCCCTCAGTTCCCTTATGGGAGGTCACACAAAGCTGAAAATAAAAAAAAAAGATTTGCTTGGCTTGTAAATCACATGCTCTTCTGGTAACCTGCGATATGTTACTTAAATCTCTCTGATGCTAAATTTTCTCATTTATTAAATTATAAAATACATTTATTCCCATTTTTACAATATACAGAGTTGAGAATTAAAGAAAATAAGAGCCTGGCACAGAATAATTATTCAATAAGCGATTACTATTAGTAGTCAGTTTCATTTAATTACTATTTCTCTGTAATTCTCCATAGTACACCACCAGTATACAGCTCATCACAAATTCAGTTCTCAAGCCACTAATGACTAAAAAGCTCATACTGCAACTTGGAGGGGAAACAATGTTTTCTTCACCAACATCAATTTCACTGCCTACCTGACAGGGGCAACCAAGCCACATCTCTAAAGTTAACTATAGCTCTTGGCATTTCACACCTAACTCTTGAGGGTATTATTTTTTTAAAACTATATTTCCATAGTCTTACAAACAGTAATATTTGCATGTTTTTGTGGCCCATCACCAATGACACCAGGAAGCTTAGACTCCTAACTGTAGTCAGTATGACCATCCCAAGGAAACTAAAGGAAAAATTATGTTTGCTCTCTCTTTTAACAGAAATATTTTCTCAGGGCGCCTGAGTGGCTCAGTGGTTTAAGCCGCTGCCTTCGGCTCAGGTCATGATCTCAGGGTCCTGGGATCGAGTCCCACGTCCGGCTCTCTGCTCTGAAGGGAGCCTGCTTCCCTCTCACTCTCTCTGCCTGCCTCTCTGCCTACTTGTGATCTCTCTCTGTCAAATAAATAAATAAAATCTTTAAAAAAAAAAGAAATATTTTCTCCTGCCTCCAAACAGGTTTTACATAGCAATTACTCCCTAAGTGATAAGAGCTCTTTTTCAATGAGTAGAATATGAAACAGGCCAAGAAAATTAACAGTTTTCCAGTATTCCAGAAGTGAGGCTTTGGTAAAGATGTTGAAATATTCTGAATTTCAACATTTGAATGCATGTACAAAAATACCTTCTGTAGTCTTTTTTTAATCTACCATATTGTTCCATATTTTTAAGAGATAAAATTTTCTCCACCCCATAACAAAACTACTAAGGATGTATAGATTTTTATATTAATCTAAACAAAATAAAATATTTTTAACACACCCTCACCAGGAAAAAAAATCCAAACAACAGAGATAAATGGAAAATTCCCCACTCCCCTGACTCCTATGAGTATTCAGTGATACAATGCATTTTAAAATAAAAATTTTAATGATGCTTCTATAATATAGTGTTTTGAAATGGCTACAGTGTTCCTTTCTACACTAACATGAATAAGAAAGTTTTAAATTCACAGACTATACACTCTCAACAAATTAAAAAATATATATACCTCAAATGCTACATTTTCTGGTGCTTGTTTCCACTAATTATATAATAGTATATAATGAAAATCTGGACTAAATTTTACCTTCAATGTTCCTCCTTTCACCATAACTTTCTGTCTGGCCGGTTGGACTCCAGTGAGTGCAAAAAGCTGAGCCTTGAACACCATTGGAGGTTCATCAGTGTTCAATTCTACACCTTCAAATTTCTCCTTTCCCCATTTCACAGTAACTGCAAACAAAACCATAATTTATTTTTTTCATTTATAAAAATAAGACATATTTAAAAAAATAAATAAATAAAATAAAGCATATTTAAAACAGGTGTAGGAATGCAGATTCTGAATTTTAAGAAGAAAGGTTCCATGGGAGAATTGAAAGATGTGGTTCCTATGCAAGAGGTGGTCAAATATTAAGAATCCAAATATTAGGGGCGCCTGGGTGGCTCAGTGGGTTAAAGCCTCTGCCTTCGGTTCAAGTCATGATCCCAGGGTCTTGGGATTGAGCCCCGCATCAGGCTCTCTGCTCAGTGGGGAGCCTGCTTCCTCCTCTCTCTCTGCCTGCCTCTCCACCTACTAGAGATCTCTGCGTCAAATAAATAAACAAAATCTTTTTAAAAAATCCAAAAATTAAAAGATGCAGAAATTTCAAAATTAAAAATTAAAAAATACAGAAATCTTTCTTCAGTCATTTGGATGGCTGTTAAAAAAAGAAGTCAACAAAGAAGAAAATACCAAGTGCTGGTGAGAATGTAGAAAAACTAGAACCCTTGAACATTCCTGATGGGAATCTAAAACAGTACAGCCACTGCAGAAAAAAGTATGGTGGTTCCTCAAAAAATTAAACTTACCATATGATCCAGGAATTCCATTTCTAAGTATATACTCAAAAGCATGAAGGAGGGACTCAAACTGCTATCTGTATATCCCTGTTCATAGTGCATTATTCCCAAAAGAATCAAAGATGTGAGTGACCCAAGTGTCCATCAACAGATAAACAGATGAACAAAATGTGGTACAGACCTACAATGGATATTATTTAGCCTTAAAAAGTAATGAAATTCTTATACATATTATACAACATGGATGAACCTTGGAGACATTATGCTAAACAAAGTAAGCCAGATGCCAAAAGTCAAACATTATGATTTCCCTTATGTGAGGTATCAACAGTAGTCAAATTCATAGACAGAAAGTAGGATGGTGGTTGCCAGGAGGCTGGAAGGAAGAGGAAATGGAGAGTTACTGTTCAATGGGTACAGAATTTCAGTGTAGGAACATAAAGCTCTGAAGGTGGATGGTGATGACAGTCGCACAACAATATGAATGTACTTAACGCCAAAAATGTACACTTAAAAATGGTTTAAGCAGTACATTTTTGGTTACATATATTTTACAATATAATAAAAAAAGTCTATTGGCCTCATTGAAATATCTGACTTTTGAAATAACATAAAAGTAAGAAAACAATATACATAGCTTGCCACTGAAAACTTCATACCTACTCAAATAAGAATCTCACAAGAGTTGTCTTTTTTCCCAATAAAACCAAAATATGAAAAACTAATCCTTACTCCAAATCCCAACTCCTTCACTAGTTCAATTAATGTGTTTAACATTCATTCAGTAAGCCCCAGAACAAGCACAAGCTCTAGGAAGATTCTATGAAGTTAGAATCTAATAAAAGGGAGAAAAGGTAAAAATAATTAACAATACAATATAAATATAAATATTATAAATGTCAGAGGATCACAAAGGAATGCTTCATGAGTGAAAGACTGCCTGGAGGAAGTGGTAACTTCTCTTTGAGTTGAGTCTCAAAGAAAAAAATTAAGTGTTAGCCTAAATATAAGCACTCCTGGAAAAGATAAGAAAAACATCAAAAGCATAAAACTGCATTTTGTGCTCCGAGATTTAAGTAATTCCCTGAGAGAGGGGGGAGGAAACTGAAACTGGAAGCTGGCCAAGGAGAAAGTCACAAAAGATAACATGTCATGCTAAAACATACAGGCTTTGGGTTTTATGTTATAGAAATGCAGTATCTGTCAAAGGTTTTCAAAAACGCCACTTTAGTCTGGTTTGAACATCAGAACGTTCTAGCAGCAGCTGGGAAAAATGGGTTTGAAGAGGACACAGCTGTAATATTGAAATAAACTAGGAACAGAGAACAATGTACAAGCAAAAGATTAAACTAAACTAAAACAGTACTAGAAATGAGGAGGAACCTATCTGAAATTAATTTAGCTATGTCACCATGAGCAAGTTACTTAAATTTTTTTGTTTATCCATCAAAGAGAATTATACTGGTGTCACAAGTTATGCTGAAGGTTAAAACAAAGCAACATGTATAAAAATACTACCTTTGTGCGAGGTATACAGGTGTCCATTAATTTTAACAGCACTTAACCATATACGAATCTATTTAATTTTCTATTAAAACTTATGAAATAGTACTTAAAATATTCTCATTTTAATATAGGGGTTTTTTTGCAGAAACTGAAAATATAAATTCTCAATATGGAGAGGTCAAAGAAGAAACCTTAGAAGCCTACTTCAATTCTCTCATTTTGGAAATAAGGGAAAGATATGGTTAAAATATTTAAGACAGAACTTAATGTTAAGATAGATAGTTGGGTGAATACAAGCATTTCTTGAGGGGAACAAAGAGAGGTTGGTGGTGTTGTATGAGTCTACCAGTGTGTTTAAGTATTAGCATACACTGGTATTTATCGCCATCACTTAATTAATAACCCCTCAATTCTACATTGCATAAATAGAATATTTCAAGTACCATTCTACTGTTAATCTTGGCTTTAGAAAGAGGTTGAGCAATCATTAAAGCATTCGGTTCAAGATTCTAGAACACCAAGAATCCACATCGAAATTAAACATTGTTCCTTTGATCCATATCATTCTTTGGAAATGCTGAATCTTCAATAAAGAAATTATGATGGAGTTAGGAATGGCCAATGAATCACACATTCACTGCGAACCAAAGTCACCACATACGTTTTAGGTGCCATTTTGAAAAAAGGACTAAGAACAGCAAGGTCCATTAACTAAGTGAAAATGTGATCCCTGGCTAATACCTTGGCCTGCCTCAAGCAAAATAAAATAAAAACTGCCAAACGCCACTTAAAAGGAAATGACGCCTGCGGGTATTTGTGGTCACCTAAGTCTCAAAGCTTAACATCATGCTTCAGACGTAGAAACCCAATATAACGTTTGATGAAAACAGTAAGTTCACAATCTACCTCGGGATAAAACTGAAATTAGTACAAAAGGGGTGTCTGAGCCAAAGGCAGCAAGGGGTAAGCTATCGGAAGCTGTTAAGGGAAACCCGAAGCACCCTGAAAGCTAACCGTCCATCCCAGGTCCTTCCATCCCTCCCTTTCCTCAGGCTTCCCCCTCCCTACCCTCTCCTTCCGCAGCGACCACTGACGAGTCCAAGCAAATCCCACTACACCTCTAGCCTGGTCCCGGGGGCCTCGGGACACACCCTCACCTCTCCTGCCTCACTAGGACATGACAGAAAAACTATTCTGCAGAGTCACCACTCCCAGAAGCTGACTCGCGCTCCCCATCCCCACTCCCACCCACCCGGCCGGAGGGGACAGCGATCCCTCAGGTTGCAGAGCTCGGAAACAGCAGGCGGAGAGAAAAGGGCCAGGGTCGTTGCCCACCGCAGTAGCCCCCACCAATGCCTGCCCGTCCCCTCCCCCGCCCCATGCTCAGCCGGGTGCTGGCCCTGCAGGTCCGGCCTACTCAGAGGCCTAGCGCAGGACGGAAGTGCATGGCTAGGAAGGAGCTCACCGGAATAAAGCGGCATGGCGGCGGAAGAGGCGGCGGCGGTGCAGGAAGGCTGGGCCTGGCAAGGGCGACGAAGGGAAAGGAACGCGATGTAGCTGTGGCAGCGGCCGAGGCAGAGGCGCGGTAGTGGCGGCAGCACGGGTGCGACGAGAGTCTCATTCAAACCGGCCACTGGCGATGACGCAGCAACACGCAGTTTGCCGCCGCAGAACCACAGGGCGACTGCAGGAGAAGACCCGACGGGCTGAGCCGGCGAGGCGGGGCCCGCAGGGTGGAGAGCTAAGGGAGGTGGAAGCGGAGCCGCGCGAGGCGGCGGGCAAGCGCGGGCACGCGGCCCCTGCACCAGTACAGGTGCACGCCTGCGCATTGCCCTGTGCTGCCCGCGCCCGCCACAAAGTGGGCTGGCCCTGCCCTCCTGGCCCCTGCTGCATGCCAACCATGTGCCCCGCAACTATCTTTTAAAGAAAGTCTTTCTGCCCTTTTTCGAAAGAGGGGTTCCATTCGAGCTGGGCATTTTTCCCCTTGTTAATGTAGCGGGTAAAAAAAAACAACAACAACTCAGGCCTTGCTCCACCCCCCTCACCTGGGTCTACTGAATAAAAATACCCAGCTCTCCCTTTTAGGATTTTATGACAAAATGCGTGTCAGAAGACTTTGAATGCTGCAGAGATAGGCCTGCCTTGATTGTAATGTGTTACTGTTGTTCCTCAAAACCGGTTTGGACTCTAGGTTAAATCCAGTGAGAAGAAAAAATAAAAATAAAATAAAATGCCCTATGATGGTGAGAGTTGCCCATTCCTCTTGTCTTGGACCAATTTCCCCAATCTGGAAAAAGAGGGAATTCAACTGGGTTGTTTCTGAAGCCTCTTCAAACTCAAAATTGTCATGGGAAAGGTAAATTCAAGCATTCTAGATGAGAAGTAGAGCCTATTATAAGGGCCTATTTAGCCAGAGCGGTTCCATCTTGGATTAAAGTCATTTTTTTGTTTATGCAGTAAAACTTAAACTGTCCTTGTCCCCCTTCCCCCCAGGGGAAAAAAAAGCTAGCAGAGAGGGGTCATCCTCGCTGTAAGAGGCGCGGCCCCGAACGTTTGGTTTGATTCTTGATGCTTGGCGCGAAATAAAGCTTTGCTTGACTTTCACTTTGTATCAGTCTCGCTCCTTTAATCACGGATCTATTATTGGGGGACCTAACACCTATAAGTTAAAGAAGAAATTCAAGTCAAATTTGAGGTACTTTCTTGCCTCAGAGAGGCTTTATTACTATTCTAAATGCTGCAAAAGTGTTGAAACTGTCCATATTTCAAGACGTAAATTGTCCACATTTCAAAACGCTACAATCCACTTAGAGACCGATTTTATGAATATACATCAGGAGTCTTATTCACCCTTCACTACATCAAGACCTATGAGCATAGGATCCAAAACGTGATGGAAACAACACAATGATGCTATAGAATTTTTAAAAAGATTTTGTTTATTTATTTGACAGAGATCACAAGTAGGCAGAGAGGCAGGCAGAGAGAGAGGGGGAAGCAGGATCCCTGCTGCACACACAGCCGGATGCAGGGCTCAATCCCAGAACCCTGGGATTATGACCTGAGCTGAAGGCAGAGGCTTAAACCCACTGAGCTACCCAGGCACCCCTAGAATATCTTTTAAAGTGATGTAATATTAAGGGGAAACAGTATATCAAACTTACTGAGCATTATGATTGCAAGTACCTAAAATTAAAATTAATAGTCATAAAGACTCGCCCACATCCAGTTATTACTAGCTGTGTGACCTCTCAACTCCAGTTTCCTTCTTTGAAATCAAGAATAATAGCTATATTAAAGGATTCTTCTGAAGATTAAGTAAGATACATATAGAAGATCCTTAGCACAGTGCATTGCACCTAGTATAGCGATTACAGATTACACAATAAAAACTCCAGAGGGATTTTGTAGGGTATGGTTAGAGCACCACACCATGGGTTGCTTTATTCTCTATTTCCCAAATGTTCGGTTATGTATTTCTATAAAAATATCTTTTTATTTCATTTTAATTCCAGTGTAGTTACCATACAGTTCTCTATTAGTTTGGGATGTAAAATATAGCAAGTCAACAATTCCATACAACACACGTGCTTATCACAAGTGGACTTCTTGACCCCATCACCTATTTCACCCATTCCTGACCCCCATCCCCTCTGGTAACCATCCTTTTGTTCTCTCTATAATTAAGAGCCTGGTTCTTGGCTTGTTTCTTTTTCCTAAAATATATATTTAAAAATATACTGGAGGGGTGCCTGGGTGGCTCAGTCAGTTGAGCCACTGCCTTCAGCTCAGGTCATGATCCCAGGGTCCTGGGATCAAGCCCTGCATTGGGATCCTTGCTCAGCAGGAAGTCTGCTTCTCCCTCTCCCTCTGACCCTGCTTGTGTTCCCTTTCTCGCTGTGTCTCTCTGTCAAATAAATAAATAAAATCTTTTTAAAAAATATATATATATATAGGAAAAATCCCTTATGGGAAAAATCTTTGTTGCTCTGTACGATGTTCACATTAAGGGAGGTCCTAAAGATGGAAAGATGACCCTGGAAATCCTTCTCTATACTGTGCTCTCATTGTACCTTGTTTTCCCTCCAGTAACTTTCATCAAACTTATGTTCCTTTAATGTCTGTATTCCCCCACCAGCCTATGAACAGAAATCGTGGCTGTCCAGTAGGCACTCTGGAATTATTTGATGCTATGAGAACTGGATGTGAGAGCAACCAATTTTGAACTTAACTCATTCTATACACACCCAAAGAGCCTTCCAGAACAAATCTGTTTTCACTCACATTGACCAACGCTTCAGTAAAACTAACTTCTTTCCTGGTTGTAGGACAAGAACCTGAGTTTAAGACAAATGGAACAGAGTGAAGATGTGGACCAGTGCTAGCAACTAAAAGGAAGCATGAAAGGTGCCTGGGTGGCTGAGTGGGTAAAGCCTCTGCCTTCAGCTCAGGTCAAGATCCCAGAACCTAGGATCGACCCCTGCATCCAGCTCTTCACTCAGCAGGGAGCCTGCTTCCTTTTCTTTTTTTTTTTTTTCTTTTTTTTTTTAAAAGATTTTTTTTTTTTTTATTTGACAGAGAGAGATTGACAGCAGGCTCCCTGCTGAGCAGAGAACCCGATGCGGGACTCGATCCCAGGACCCTGAGATCATGACCTGAGCCGAAGGCAGCGGCTTAACCCACTGAGCCACCCAGGTGCCCCAAGCCTGCTTCCTTTTCTCTCTTTCTCTCTCTGCCTCTCTGCCTGCCTCTCTGTCTACTTGTGATCTCTATCTGTCAAATAAATAAATAAAATCTTTAATAAATAAATAAATAAAAGGAAGCATGAAAGGAAATTTGCATAGCTAGCCTTCCTGGATGTCAGCAGGAACAGTAGATGATAGTAAATTTACCCTATATAACGTCTGTTACTAAGCCCTAGTCTATATGTGTTTAATGGATAGAATCTTCTGCTTAAGGTTGACCTCTTTAAATAATGACTTTATTAGTAATATCTTAACCTCCATGCTTGTAAATAAATAAATAATGTTGGTGAAATATAGACAAGTATCAGAATAGTTTTTCTTAAAATATTTTATTTTTTTATTTGACAGAGAGAGAGAGAGTAGACAGAGGGAGTGGGGGCGGGGGGACGGGGGGGCGGGGAGCAGGCTCCCTGCTGAGCAGATAGCCCAACAGAATAGTTTTTATTGGTGAACTACCTATGGTAGCTTGCATAAAATGCCCACTCCTTATCCGGCTAATAGAAATCTTGTCCAATTTTAAGGTCTCTTAAAATTATCCCTTTCTATCAAGTAGTATTACATTGTAACTGTTTGATCCTCTTATTCAACAAGTACATATTATATGCAGGACACTCAACACAGATTCTGTAAATACAAAGATGAATCAGACAAAGATCTTGCCTCATAAGACTGAGAATCTAATAGGTATTTTGAAATATGCACAGGTTGCGGGGGGCACTTGGCTGGCTCAGTCAGTAGAGTGTGGGACTCTTGATCTTGGGTCATGAGTTCAAACCCCATGTTGGGTGTAAAGACTACTAGAAAATAAAATCTTTTAAAATGAAAGAAATAATCACAAATTAACTCCATGGCTCTCTGGATTAGAGCTCTTGGCTGTAAACAATGGGAGGAACTGATTGGTAGAATATAGGGTAAGCTAACAGAATCAATTGGAACACCTGTGAACTAATCACAGATAATGAATAGGAACCAAGGAGTAGTAGTGAACATAGGCAAGGTCATGTCACAAAAACAGTCTGGCCACTCCTGCCAACACCTCCATGAGTAATTTCTAATTCCTTGTCCAGTTCTTACCTTTTCCAGATGCTAGGGAATGCCCACATTCCATGTCTCCTTGTCCCCTTCCAGCAATGCCGTCCCTTCAAACCCTGCTTCCATCCTCATAGTTCTGCCTCTCACTCTGATCCTCTGCCTTCCTCTTTATAAGGATGCTGTATTACATTGGCTCCATCTGGATAACTCAGGGTAATCTTCTCATCTTAAAATCCTTAACTTAATCACACTCTGCAAACTTCCTTTTGACATACAAGGTAATATATTCATGGGTTCAGGAGATTAAGACATTAAGATACCTTTAGGGGAGCATTATTTTGTCCTACAAAAACAAAACAAAAAACAACGCCCAAACCAGCAATATCCAATACACTTTCTGGTAGCTTCTGTAATTTTGATATTCTTATGTCTTTTTCCTCTGCTAAATTATAAACTCGAGGGGAAAAGCCCAGCTTTTAATAATTTGGAAATAAATATACATTATCCAAATGATTTATTTTTCTATGAGAACATATTTATATGCATAAAATCTAAATTATTTACATACCTAATATATATATACATATATAATATTGTATATATTTGTATATATTTATACCATATAAATATATCTTGGAACAGTATTTGTCTATAAAATATGTTCAGTAAGTATTTCCTAATGAATTCCTAAATGAATGCATGCCCTACTTTTGGCTCAACAGATGAGGCAAATTATGTTAGGCTGAATCTTATACTACTATAACAAAAAGACCCCAAAATTCAATAGCTCAAAGAAGATATATTCAAAAACCAACATTCCACCATATAGTTCTGCTATCTCCAAAAGCAGCACCTCTTGAAGTTTAATGCGAATGTGAATCACCTGAGAGCTTGTTAAAATGAAGGTTCTGATTCAGTAGTTCCTTGTTCCTCGATGAAATTTAAGATACTAACAAACTCTCAGGAAATCACTATTTTGAGCAGTAAGGCATTGAGGGACTTATCTTTTTCTAATTGTTTGAAGATGTACTGCAGGCACATCTGAGATTCAGCTCCCAGGAAGAAGAAATGGAAGGGGGAAAAAAGCACAGGGCAGCAATCTCCTTTTAAGCGAGAGTAATGGGAGGGATGTGCATAAATCACTTCCAATTCACATTTCATTGGTGAAAACAGTTTTATGGCCTAACTGCATGGAATTCTGGGAAATGTAGTCTCTGACAGGGCAGGGGTATTACTTAAGCTTACACTCTATCATTATGCAAGAAGGAGAAAATGGACTTTGGTGGAAAACCAACAAATGTTGAATTCCTTTGTAAGTAATCATTAAGCTTATGAAGTTTTCTTAAAACACGTGACAAAATTCCTAGGTGTTCAATTTTCTCACCTGTAAAACGAAAATTATATTATTTGTCTCTGGATGCTCATGGTCATAAGATTTATTTTTTAAAAGATTTTATTCATTTATCTGACAGAGAGAGAGAGAGATTACAAGTACGCAGAGAGGCAGGGGGAAGCAGGCCCCCTGCTGAGCAGAGAGCCCGATGCGGGGCTCGATCCCAGGACCCTGAGATCATGACCCGAGCTGAAGGCAGTGGCTTAACCCACTGAGCCACCCAGGCACCCCTGTCATAAGATTTAAATCATTAGTTGAGTACATATAAGTTGGGAATAATGACGAAATAGAGCTGATCTCGAACAGAACAAATACCAGGTGCACTGATATGTTTATACATCTCCTTCTAGGCTAAGTTCAGCTCCAGAAGTTTACTTAGTGAACCTAGAAGAGGAGAAGCAAATAATTTGTAATCCTCATCATCAAAAAGTTTCTTTCAGGGTGCTAGAGGATGGCTAGAGAGTGGCTCAGTCAGTTAAGCGTCTACCTTTGACTCAGGTCATAGTCTCAGGGTCCTGGGATCTAGCCCTGTGTCAGGCTCCTGCTCAGCAGGGAGTCTGGTTTTCCCTCTCCCTCTGCCTCTCCGCTGGTGCTCTCCCTCTCAAATAAATAAATAAAATCTTTTTTAAAATGGTTTCTTTCAAAAACAAAAGTCTCCACAACCAGACGCAAACAGTTCTGGCTCAACATTTCCCTACCTATACATTTTGCTGCCATTAAATTCAATTATGCTTTCTTGCCTTCCATTTTTTGTCCCCAAAAGTCAACTAATCACTTAAATTTAATGATTAAAATGTTAGAATCAAGTTCTCCCCACTTCCTCTCCACTTGCTCACATCTCACCTCCATAATACAAACTTCAAAGTCTCTGAGCAATTGCTTTTTGCATAATTCATTTAACATTTAATAGTTACTGTGTTTTTTACGTATGCATATAACAGATACATTTTATCCTTCCATCTAGGCTGTGAATAATTCTTTGTACTTCCTTCAGAAATATTTCATAGTTAATTCAGTTAGAGAATTCAGGATCATAGTGTACTCTGAAGTAATTAGATCACTAACTATCTGTATATTATCTACTTCATATCTAGACAGCAACTACACCCATCTTGTTCATCTCTGTATGCTCAAGGTCTGCCACAGACCTAGCAAGGAGTAGGCGTCTTATATATTTGCTCAACAGTGGATTACACGTGTTGGTGATAGGCTTTCAGAGCAGAAAGAAATTGAAGCAAGTGGGAGGCAGTCAGGGACAGAAGGATTCTAGAGAAACAGAAAAAGCAAAACCTCAAAGCAATCAAATTCATTCATTTAACAATTTCTTGTTGATTTTCTACTCATGAGCCTTGCATTGCAGGAGCTCATGGTCTACTAGAAAATGTAGAAAAAATATTAAAATAGGTAATAACTGTATGTGGAGGGTAGGAAGGAGACCAACTAGAATAGAGCAGAAGACACACACAGGGCTGTGGCAGCAGATAACGTGGGGTGGGTAAAATGGGATGTGATAATAGAACCTAAGTCCCAGGATAAAATGTTTCATCTCAGTTACCTGGGATTTTCTAGCTCCTTAAAGCCACCACAAACAAGAAAAGTCATATTGAAATTTCCATATGTTAGATTTTCCCAGATTATCTCTCATTCCAAAGCAATGATCGGACCTGTCAAGGATTCTTACATAGGGATCCCTGTGCGTCAAATCAGAAAAGTCACTTCACTGTTTTCTACTTTTACAATTAGTAAAGTAATACACGTACAAGGTTTAAAATTCCAACGTAACAGGAAAATATTTAAAGATGAATGAAACTCTTTCTCTCGCCATCCCATCCTCAAACCTACTTCTCACAAGCAACTGACTTTAACCTCTTATGATTTTAGAACTTCCTTGTGGTCACCTTCATAATTCTAAATAATGTGCTTAAAATTCTATTTGTTTATTTATCAAGTTTAAGCAATATCAATTAATACCCCTTACAAAATATGAGGATGTAGCTTTTTCTGAGATATCCACCTCCTCTTCCCATTTGCCGTCCTTCTTCCAATTTTTATAGTTATAAGTTTTAATTCCTTTATTGGTTACTTTAAAATTGGTCACCTACTTAAACCTCCATTTCCCGTTCTTCGAACCTTAGGAGTTTCTTGACTGCAACTGTATCAGATAAGGATACAGTTTCCCCCACCCCTTTGTATCTCCCCTTCCACATTCCAGTGTCTTCTAGCCATACAGCACTCCTAAAAACTAAATGATTATCAACAACAGAAGCCAAGAATATTATGATATCAACAAGAAATGGACAAAAACCAGAGTAGCTCCAGGGGGCTAGGAAACAAGAAGGATGTGATGACAATGACAGTCTGCTTGGGATGATGCTGATCAGAGAGGTGAATTCTTCATCCTATGATTAGTATCAACTCAACTAAGAATCCTTTTAGTCTCCACTAAACTATATCACCTAAACCACCCTACATAGGTGATGAGCTCTCTTCCTTAAGTACTGTACAACTTTAACATTTTTTCCAGTGAGTTTCTGAAAATGGTGAATCCTTTTATTCTATATTTGGCTGCAAATATCTTTATTTTAATCTTATTCTTGATGCTATCTTAGCTAATGGGGATAAGCAAATTGACATAATTTTCTCTTGGCACTTTGAAGATATTCTTTCATTGTCTTTAATTATCTAGTATTGCTGATGAGACTTTATTTTTTTTTAAGATTTTTCTTTATTTACTCGACAGACAGAGATCACAAGTGGGCAGAGAGACAGGCGGGGGGGAGGTGGGGGGAAGCAGGCTCCCACTGTGCAGAGAGCCTGATGTGGGACTTGATCCTAGGACCCTGAGATCATGATCTGAGCCGAAGGCAGAGGCTTTAACCCACTGAGCCACCCAGATGCCCCGAGACTTTATTTTTTAGTTTGTTATTTTGTAGGTATTGTCTTTTCTTTCTGGTAACTCTTAACATTTATTCCTGTTCTTACAATATGTCCGGGTGTGTATTTCTTTTAATTTATCCTTCTCAATACAAGGGGTAAGCTCTTGAACTAAGGACTTACATTTTTGAATATTACTTATTCTCTCTTTGGGAATTACAATAGCAGTTTTGTTGAAAATTCCCTATCCTTCATTTCTCTTTTCCGGTCTTTCATATTTTTAATCTTTTTATCTCCCTGAGGTAAACTGTATCTGTATGCTCAGTGCTATCTTCTGTATCATTTATTCTTTCTTTGATTATGCCTAGTCTACAGTTTTTCCCATCTATTCTTTTGTATTTTAACAATGATATTTTACATTTTCAGGATTACTCACTGGCTTTTTTTCATAATTTTTTATCTTGATTTGTGTAATATTTGCCTATTTTGTATTCATAATTTATTGGCCTTTTAAAAGAAATTGGAATCTTTTAAAGTTTTATTTTAAAGATTTTATTTATTTACTTATTTTAGAGAAAGAGAGCACGAGCAGAGAGGGAGGGGCAGAGGGAGAAGCAGACTCTGCACTGAGCTCAGAGCCCAACACAGGGCTTGCTCAATCTCACGACCCTGAGGGCATGAACAGAGCAGCGATCAAGAGTCAAATGCTTAACTGACTGAGCTACCCAGGTACCCTAAAAGACAAGACTCTCTCATTCATACTAATTCTTTTGTTGTCATGACTGTTTTAATGACAACTTATTATTTTGAAATAATTTCAAATTTACAGTAAATTGGCAAGAATAATACAAAGAACTATTTACCCTTCACTCAGATTCATCAGTTGTTAACATTTTGCCATATGGCCTTTTCTACTCATCAATCATCTAAATACACTCTCGTGCTTTTTCTGAATCACTTGAGAGTAAGCTGCTCATATGATGTCCCTTTAGGCCTAAAGACTTCGGTATATGTTCCCTAGGAAGAGGGACACTCACTTAAATAACCATAGCACAATTACCAAAATCAGGATATTCAACATTAATACAATAACACTATTACCTAATATATAGGCTTTCCTCAAATTGTGCAAAATGTCCTTTATGGCAGTTCTTTTCTAGTCCAGGATCCACTCCAAGATCATGCATTGATTGCATTTAGTTTTTTGCTCTTTGACCCCAAACAAGTACTCAGCCTAACTGCAAAGTCTTTAAAGGCTTCTTTATAAAATTAAATTAATGTAGAATAAAATCATAATGCCAGTTGGGTACGTAGTACAATGAACGTCTATATTACCAGTATCCAGACTTAACCAAAATTCAACATTTGCTTAATTGCTTCATCTACCTTTTTCCCTCTTTATTTCCTTAGATAAATATTAAATATTTAAGTAAATAAATATTTCCTCAGGTAAACATCTTTAAAAATATAGGATTTTTCGGGGCGCTTGGGTGGCTCAGTGGATTAAGCCGCTGCCTTTGGCTCAGGTCATGATCTCAGGGTCCTGGGATCGAGCCCCGCATCGGGCTCTCTGCTCAGCAGAGAGCCTGCTTCCCCCTCAATTTCTGCCTGACTCTCTGCCTACTTGTGATCTCTCTCCCTCTGTCAAATAAATAAATAAAATCTTAAAAAAAATAAAAAATAAATTAAAATATAGGATTTTTCTTATATAACCGCAATGTCACTTAACAAAATAATAATTTCTTGGAAACATCTTATAATGGAGACTATAGTCAGGATTCTACAATTGACTTTAAATGTTTGTTTGTTGGGTTGGTTCTTTCATTAAATCCTTAGGATTTCATTAAATCCTAGAATCAGGATTTAATGAAATCCATATATTACATTATGTTATTTCTCCTAGGTTTCTTTTAAAATAAAGCCCCTCCCCCTTTTCCCTCTCTCAATTTATTTTAATTTTTTATTGACTTTTTAAAAAGCCAGGTAAACTGTTCCATACTATAAAATGTCCCTCATTCTAGAGTTGTTGGTTTGGTTCTTAGTGGCATCATTTGTTTTCCTTTATACCTAATATTTTTTGTAAAAATAAATCAGCTCTAGAGGCTTAATGAAATTCTAGTTGAGCAGTACTCGGAGTGAAATAGTCCATACACATATATGCAATTGTATATTCTTTCTTTCTTTAGCCATCAAGAAATTTACATTGATGCTAATTTCTATTCCAGATTGCTTATGCATTTCCAAAACTCCAGCTTAATCCTGTCCCATTTCTCATTGTTTTAAGATCCATTGCCTAGAGATTTGTGGGATTCTTTGTGGGGTGGTGTAGGGTGGCATCTAACACATGATCCTTATAGTGAGTCTTTGGTCTTGATCAAAAGAGACAAAAATAACTAAATATAACTTACAATATAAATAAAATAATGCCAAAGCTTCGCCAACAATTTTTTTCCACAAAAGCATGTAAAATTGGTCAAAGCATGTTGCAGTCAAGGATATTGATATTAGACAAGTCTAGCAATACCATTATTATAAAATGAGTAAAATATCCTTCAATCACTTCTTACTACAACCCCAGCTCTTGTTCCTTCATTACTCATCTTTAATTATGTAAACAATTTTTTAACTAAAACAGCTGACAATTTTATTTTCACATTTCACAATACAAGTGAAAATTACTTTTTTTTTTTTTGTCCCACTCCTCCCTGCAAAAACTATTCTCTCTTTGATAGGAAGGGCAAACAAGTCTTCCTTGTCCTGCTGTGAGAAAACACCCAGAGTCACAACACCATGATCTCCTGGTGAAGTAGAATAAGTAATATAAAATGAATATAAAGAGGTTCCTGTCTCTCCTTATCTGTCCGGTCGAGTCATTCCTGGCCGAGTGGGCACCATCATGGGACAGGCGGGAGGTCTCATCATTAGGGGCCCAGGCATCATTGGCATGTGGCCTCCCATAGGTGGCCTCATTCCAGGAGCTGGTCCCACTGGCATCATCCCAGGAGGAGGAGGGCCCATCATGGGCATCATGGGAGGGCCCCCCATGTGGGGTGCTGGCATCATACCAGGGTGAGGAGGACCCGGGAGACTGGGGGGAGGTGGGATCATTGCCCTTGCAGGAGGAGGAGCAGAGAATGGAGTAGGAGGGATCTTTCCTTGTTGAAATGCAGCGGTTGTTTTGTCGATCAGGCTCTGAGCCTGCTCTTCCATCCATTTCTGATAGTAGTCTTTCACATTCTCTTTGTGTTTTCTACCACTGCAATGTGTCTTTCTCACAGATGGAGAGTCATGAGTGAGGTACGTGTCGCAGTAGTCACAATAAAACTTAGGCATATTGCTCTGCAGGCCGTTGCCCACTCCCTATGTAAACAATTTTTAAGTATGATATTTTTGGTATTATACTCATAAGCAAACTATTTTTGATAAGGTTTTAATCAAGTATAATTATTCAGGTATCCCTTTAAATTATTTAAAACTGGTGCCCGTGCATATTTACTTATTTAACATATTAAAGTTTCAGACTATCTAGTATAACTTGATTTTTTAAAAAATATTTTATTTATTCATTTGACAGACAGAGATCACAAATAGGCAGAGAGGCAAGCAGAGAGAGAGAGAGAGGGGAAGGAGGCTTGCTGCCAAGCAGGGAGCCAATGCGGGGCTCGATCCCAGGATCCTGAGATCATGACTTGAGCTGAAGGCAGAGGCTTAATCCTCTGAGCCACCAACGCATCCCTATAACTTGATTTGATGTGAAAAGGCATCTACAAAATTTCCGAAATGGACGTTTGCTTTCACTGCTCTTACAGTGAGGTGGGGTCTGTCTATTCTGGAAAATAACTCGGGTGACTATGAAAGAAACATTTCATTATCCAGTACAGAAATGTCTATGCTCTCTCTAAACTAGTTTGAAATCAAAGTCTGAGATTCTTGTAAACTTCTAAGTTGCCAGTGTCCTCAATAAATAATTGCCCTCTCTGGGTTACCTGAGTGGCTCAGTTGGTTGAGCATCGGATTCTTGATCTCCGCTCAGGTCTTAATCTCAGGATTGTGAATTCAGTCTCCTCGTTGGGCTTCACGCTGGGCATCCTCCCACTAAGAAAGGAAAGAAAGGAAGAAAGAGAGAGAGAGAGAGAAAGAAAGACAGAAAGAAAGAGGAAGAAAGGAAGAAAGAGGAAGGAAGGAAGGAAGGAAGATAGATATAAGGTACTTTTATTTCAGTCACTTTTTTCCTGTTTTAAATATCAACATGCATCTTGAATTTCATTTTATTGATTGAGTAGTGCACCTGAAGGTATAAGTTTTTACTGTATTCTCTCTAACAAATCAACAATAAGGTAAATAATGATTTGAGTATCATATAATTTGGAGGAAAATTTCTGGAACACTGAAGCAGAAAATTAAAATGGAAAACTGGTTGTAATAACAAAAGCAGTAGTTTAAAATTGTTCATTTGCTCTCAAGTGGTTTCTTGGTATGACAGGATATACTGTCAAAAAATCACAGTGGGGTTCTTGTTTTCCTGCTAGCGACTCACCTGGGAACCATAGCAACAAAACTAGAAATTTTTCTTCTCCGAGAAACCTACGCATATATTAACAAAGATTGGTGGTGGGTGGTGTGTTGGGAGGGAAACAGGAGAAAAATGTGTAGACACTTCCCAAAGAAAAACAGACACTTTTAATCATGTATTTTCATTCCCAATTTATTTTTCATCCTCACATTCAGAGTTCTTTGATTCCATGGAAGAGTTCATCATGTTTATTCTAAAATTTCTTGTAGTAATCATTCCTATATGTTATTTTCCACCATACACCTATTTACCAAATCCACCTTATGGTTTTTACTTATTTTTTAAAAAATAAAAATTTTGTGAAATTTCCTGGTCTTCCCATGGAGAACTAGAGCATCCAGTAGCTCTGAGGAACAGTATTGGTTTTTCCTCTTGCCTTGGTTGGAAAGATTTTTCTTTCTTGGTTGGAAAGATTTTTTTCTTGATTTTTCCCTTACAAACCAACCCTTTGTCCCCTCTCTGTGCAGGTCGTGTATGTGGGTCTGACCTCACGTGAACCTCGCATAACCAATCAGAACTCTGCTTCCCTCTGCCATAGTGATAGGCTCAAGGATAAACATACGATTGAAGCAGTGAGAGGATTTCCCCAGGTCCCTGGAACTATTGGGCTTTTGGCTGAGATACTACACTTCTAGAATGGAAGCCTGGTGCTTCCTGTGTTAGTAGAAGGTCGACCCAGAGGAGAAAATAGCCAAAGACCTAAGGATCCTGATAACGTCATTCAAGCCCCTGGATTCATGGTTAAAGTCAACTTTTCCACTAAACGTTTTAATTACGTGAGCCAATAAATTTCCTCCTCTTTAATCAGAAGTTAAATTGGGTTGGGTTTTTTATTTGCAGCCAAAGGATTCCCTATACAAAAGCATATGTTGTAAAAATGATATCCTAACACAAGTTCCGTCTTTACATTTTTTTCCCACACATGGTTAAATGTTTCCTGTAGGAGTGCCTGGGAGGCTCAGTCAGTTAAGCAACTGCCTTCACCTCAGGTCATGATCCCAGGGTCCCGGAATCAGGTCCTGCATTGGGCTCTCTGCTCGGTGGGGAGCTTCCTTCTCCGTCTACCTGCTACTCCCCCTGCTTATGCATGCTCTCTAGCTCTCTCTGGAAAATGAAATAAAATCTTTAAAAAATAAGTGTTTTCTATAATTATGTTTTATGTACTGAATGATACCATGTGCTCTAATGTATTAAAAATCACACCATTTTAATAACTCAATTTTGGAAACAAAGCATTATCTGTGGTAGAAGAAGCATTCAATGATGAGCCGGGAGACTTGGGTTCTATCCTACTTTCTATCCAACTGCAATTTAGGACATGGACATGTTGCAGTTTCTTCTCTGGATATTGATACTATAAGTAGCGTGAGTTGCACTGTCCCTATGGCACTTCCAACATTAAAATTTTGTCACTCTTAGAAATACAGACCAGAGCGGGAAAATGGAAGAGACTTTATTAAATAGGAAGAAATAGATAAGCAAAAACACTTTTCTTTCAGTAAAACGATATTAATTTGAGGTGCTCACGTATAAAAACTTTGATATTTTGGGTCAAAGGAAAAAACTGTAGTAAGATACATTATTGTTTTCCAGTATTTCTTGCCCTTCCCTATTGGACTACGATGTATCCTCACCCCCTTCATGGCAGGTTTGGCCTTGTGACTTGCTTTGGCCGTGCGATATGAATGGAAGTGACACGTGTGATGTCTGGGCAGAAGAGTTCACTTGTGGGTCACATGTTCTCTTTTCCTTTGCAGTGATAATCCTCGATGTGCCAGATGGACCGTGCTCCATCATCCAGAGTTCCAGAGTGAATAGGATGTGGAACAAAGCCGCTGCTTTGTGTCCATAAGGGACACGCACTGTGAGAGAAAAATAAACCTTTGTATTTGTAAGCCACTGAGATCTGGGGAATTGTTTGATACCACAGCATAATCCAGCCTCCCCTGACTAACATTGCAATGGTGACTAGGCAAAGCTGCGTTAGGATCATCATGCAGACTGAGACTAAGGCTAGCACTGTATTAACACAGAAAATCTGTACCATCATTTTTTTCTCCAAATTTTTTTCTGAACTTAGTTGATTAGATGTCAATTGTATTATTTAATAGTAAAAACATATGGCTTGCAATAGTGCCAGGATCATAAAGGAGCCTCATGTATAGAAGTTTAGTAACAGGAAGCTTCTTCAAGCCCGAACTGATTTTATGTGAAAAGAAATTGCAGTAGAAATAAGAAATAATGGGGGGGGGGGGAATGAAAGAAAGAAAGAAAAGAAAAGAAAGAAGAAAGAATGATCTTAAAAGTGAGGCTGAAAAAAAATTTTTTAAATGAAAGTGAGACTTATAGGTGGAAGCTGTGAAATCCTGAGACTTAAATCACAAGTGATGATATAAATTCCCTCAGGAATTGGAAAAGAGGTTAAAAATGCCATCTAGACAGAAGTACAGCAACACCTGAAGCAATTATAATAAATTGCGTTCTAACTATGTATAAAACTTAATTGTAACTTCCTCTTGGATTCTAAAAGAATATATTGAACACTAGTAATTAATATACCTGAGGCCTATAAATATAGAGATTACTAGTTCAAGAGGCATTATTAACAGATGAATTACTGATTGTGAACAATTTTATGTGCCATGCTCTGAGGTAGGGAGTAGACTCTACTGAAAAAAAAAAAAAAAAAGAAAAGGACTCTGAAGGAGCTTGCAAAGAAAAATGCTTTGAAGACAATAACAGAAACTATCCCATAATGAAGGAGAGCTTTTTTTTTTTTACACCATTGGTGAATGGGGATTTTGAAAATATTTTCCTTGAAAAAAATAACATGAACATTGAAATATAATTAATGATTGGCTAGGATTTCTAAATTATAGCCCTAAAATTAGAAACAATGAGCTAAGACTCTTTATCTAACCATGAGGACCTTCAGTGAGTAGTATCTGATGCATTCCTTCCATATCCTAACTAACTCTGAAATACATTTCTCTTTTGGCCAACTCAAATCCAATATCATAAGGGTGTGGCATTATGGAAACCATAGTTCTAGTATAAAACCAAGTTGACATGACACAAAAACCACAGGGAATTTTTCAGAATTTTCTTACATTGTACTTACCGTTCCATGTCTGTACATACAAATCTAATTTCAGTTTATATCATGTGCATACAGAATTTTATAATTCAGATATTCGTAAACTCAGATATTTTTACTTTAATTCTTTATTATGACAAAGACAATGATATAAGTGGTCACATGACACTCATTATAAGAAATACAGCCTTTGTTTTGCTGTATAAAATAACATCTACATGCCGGTATACCTCAGAGACAGAATGCTGCAAAAAAGCCGATATTGCCATAGAGTAAGTCAAATAAATTTTTTGGTAACTCATGCATATAAAACTTATGTTTACACGAGACTATAGTCTATTAAATGTACAACATTATTCTGGAAAAAAAACAATGTACATACCTTAATTTTAAATGTTGTTATTGCTAAAAAATACTAAACATCATCTGAGCTTCAGGGAGTCAATCTTTTTGCTGGGGGAGGGTTTTGCCTCCATGTTTTGGCTGCTGATCACGGTTGCTAAGGTGACAATTTCTTAAAATAAGACAACAGTGAAGTTTGCCATATCGATTGACTCTTCCTTTCACGAATGACTTCTCTGTAGCATGAGTGCTGTTTGGCAGCATATTACCCACAGAACTTCTTTCCAAACCGGAGTCAATCCTCTCAAGGCCAACCACTGCTTTTGTTTAGGAAAGATTCTAAATCCATTATCATCATCTCAACAATCTTCACAGCATTTTCACCACGCTCAGATCCCCTCTCAAGAAACCACTCTTTGCTCATCCATTAGAAGCAACTCTTCATCCATTCAAGTTTGATCACGAGCTTGCACACCCTCAGGCTCCACTTCTAATGCTGCTTCTCTTGCTGTTTCCACCACATCTGCGGTGACTTCCTCCACTGAAGTCTAGAACCCCTCAAAGTCACCCGTGAGTGTTGGAATCAACTTCTGAACTTCTGGTAATGTTAATATTTTGACTTCTTCCCATGAATCATAATGTTCCTAACGCCATCTAGAATAGTGAATCACTTCTAGAAGGTTTCCAATCAACTTTCCCCCGATCCATCAGAACAATTCTATGGCAGCTGTGGCCTTACAAAACATATTTCTTAAATCAGAAGACTTGAAAGACAAAATTACCCTTTCATCCACAAGCTACAGAAGGAATGTTAAGTTAACAGGCATGAGAGCCACATTCATCTCTTTGTACATCTCCATCAGAGCTCTTGGATGACCAGGTGTATTGGCAATGAGCAGTAATAGTTTGAAAGAAATCTTTTTTCTGAGCAGTGGGTTTCAGCAGTGGGATTAAAATATTCAGTCACTTGTAAACAAACGTGATGTCATCTAGGCTTTGTTGTTCCATTTCTAGAGCACAGGCAGAGTAGATTTAGCATAATTCTTCAGGGCCCTAGGATTTTCAGAATGCTCAACTTCAGAACGGCTTCAACTTAAAGTTACCAGCTGCATTAGTCCCTAAGAGGAGAGCCTGCCTGTCCTTTGAAGTTTTGAAGCCAGGCACTGACTTCTCCCCTGTTCCATTGTGAAAGGCCAAGATGGCATCTTCTTCCAATAGAAGAAGGCGATTTCATCCACACTGAATATCTGTTGTTCAGTGTAGCCACCTTCAGTAATGATCTTAGCTAGATCTTCTGAATCACTCGCGGTTTGCTTCACCTTGCACTTTGATGTTTAAGGAAACCTCTGCCAGGTTCAGACTTTTCTCCTGCAGTTTCCTCACCTCTCTCAGCCCTCACAGATTTGGAGAGAAAGTTAGGCCTGGCTCTGGATTGAGCTTTGGCTTAAGGGAATGTTGTGGCTCCTTTGATCTTCTATCCAGACAGCTCAAACTTTCTCTCTATCAGCACTAAGAGTGTTTTGCTTTCTTACCATTCATGTGTTCACTGAAGTAGCACTTTTAATTTCCTTCAAGAACTTTTCCTTTGCATTCACAACGTGGCTTACTGTTTGACATAAAGGCCTAGCTTTCAGTCTGTCATGGATTTCAACTTGCCTTCCTCACTGAGCTTAATCATTTCTAGCTTTTAAATGTGAAAATGTGAGACATGTGGCTCTTTTCGCTTAAACACCTAGAGGCCATTGAGGGTTATGAATTGATCTAATTTCAACGTTGTTCTGTCTTAGGGATTAGGGAGGTCTGAGAAGAGGGAATGGGAAGGCCAGTGAGTGAAGCAGTCAGAGCACACACATTTATTTTATCTATTTATTGCTTTAAGCAACTCTACCTCCAGTGTGGGGCTTGAACTCATAACCCTGAGATCAAGAGTCACATGCTCTAGTGACTGAGCCATATAGGTGACCCAACCACAATTATTAAGTTGGCCATATTACAGTGGTGGCTCATGGTGACCCCAAACAATTACAATAGTAACATAAAAAATCACTTTTCACAGATTACCATGACAAATATAATAATAATAATAATGAAAAATTTTGAAATATCGTGAAAATTACCAAAATGTGACACAGAGAAAGGAAGAGAACAAATGCTGTTGGAAAAATGACACTGATAGAATTGCTTGATGCAGGGTTACCACAAACCTTCAATTTGTAGAAAATGCAGTGTTTGTAGGGAGTGCAATAACATGAGGGATGCCTGTATATTTTCTCCTGTTTTCCAAAGAAGATAAGACATTTACTATTATTACAGTGACCATATCTCCCAGATTACACTGGTTGTCTTGGTATAACTAAGCCCCTTACTCTTTCAAAACATCCCAGCTTGACAATATATGGAGTCACTCTACTACCAGTCATTCATATTTGGGGTCTTTGCCCTTCTCCACTAGATGGCACTGGAACCCAGGAGCTTATCTTGATCCAGGAAGATGGGAGGCATCTGGAATTTAATCCACGGAGGTTGCCCCTAATACTGCTAATCCTTCTGTTACCTACTTTAGATGCTACCATTGAAAATGTCCGCAGAGCCTGGGCTCTTCATGATTAGTCTTCCTTGGTACTCACACAGCCAGTCCTGTACAATCCCCATATGAAATCCATCTGAGGTCCGGGACCCTCCATAGGCTTCTCACCCTCCCCACCTTCCTTCCCCATCCTGGATTAGTTTGGACCATCCTCCAATGTCCCTTAATTTATAGCACCAACTTTATTTCCTTCTCCTTTAAACCATTCAACTGAATTCTCCTTTAGGGACGCAGACCATGCGTCCCTAATAATAATGCGTTTCCTTATGTATGTATATCTTGGTGCATATGTGCAAGCATTTCAATGGGACCAATTTATAGATATTTTATCAAAAGGCATATACATATTTTAAGCCACTTTATTGAGGTATGATTGACATGGATAAAGTTGTACATATTTAATGTATACAACTTGATTAATTTGAAGATGAGTATACAAACATGAAACCATTACCACAATTAATGCCATAATGCCATAAACATATCCCTCACTTTCAGAAGACTTTCCACCCACTTTATTTACTTATTGTATGTGTCATAAGAACATCATAAGATCTGTAATCTTAGCAAGTTTTTAAGTATACAATTCAGTGATATTAACCATAAGCACTATGCTTAACAGTAGGTATCTAGGACATATTCATCCTGCACAATTGCAACTTTGTACACTTCAACCAACTCCATTTCCTCTTCTCAGATTCTCTGCTTCTATGAGTTTAACTATTTTAGATTCCTCATATAAATGGGATCATGTAGTATTTGTTCTCTGGTATCTGGCTTATTTCATCTACCATCAGGTCCTCCAGACTCATCCATGTTATCACAAGTGGCAGGATTTTCTTCTTTTTCATGGCTGAATAATATTCCATTGTGAGTATATGCTATGTTTTCTTTATCCATTCATCCACTGATGGACATTTTAGGTTGTTTCCATGTCTTCACTATTATGAACAGTGCTACAGAAACCATAGGAATGCAGATATCTCTTAAAGGTACTAATTTCAATTCCTTTGGATAGCTATCCTGAAGCAGAATTAATGGATCATATGATATTTCTATTTTTACTTTTCTTAGAAACCTCCATACCATTTTTATTTTTTAAAATATTTTATTTATTTATTTGACAGACAGAGATTACAAGTAGGCAGAGAGGCAGGCAGAGAGAGAGAGGAGGAAGTAGGCTCCCTGCCGAGCAGAGAGCCCAATGCGGGACTCGATCCCAGGACCCTGGGATCATGACCTGAGCTGAAGGCAGAGGCTTTAACCCACTAAGCCACCCAGGCACCCCTCCATACGATTTTTATAGTGACTTCACTAATTTACACTCTGACCCACAGTGTAGAAAGGTCCCTTTTCTCCATGTCCTCACTGACATGAAAAAATCATGTTTTTTAAAAAGGTTTTATTTATTTATTGTATATATAGAGAGTGAGAGCAGAGGGAGGGGTAAAGAAAGAGGGAGAGAGAGAATCTCAAGCGACTTTACAGAGCAGTGAGCCCGACATGGGGCTCAATCTCACAGCCTCACTGATATCATGACATGAGCTGAAATCAAAAGTCTGATACTTAACCAACTGAGACACCCAGGCACCCCCCGCCTTTTTCTTTTTTAGTAATAGCCACCCTAACAGATGTGAGGTGATATCTCATTGTGGTTTTAATTTGTTTTCCCCTGATAATTAGTAATACTGAATACCTTTTCAAATACCTGTTGGCCATTTATATATCTTCTTCAGAGAAACAGCTGTTCAGGTCCCTTGCCCATTTTGTAAAATCAAGTTAGTTGGTTGTTTTCACTATTGTTTGAGTTCCTAATATTTCTAGAATATTAATCCTTCATCAGATACATGGCTTGCAAATATTTTCTTCTGTTCCATAGGTTGTCTTTCAGTTTGTTAATTTTCTCCTTTCCTGTGCAGAAGTTCAGTTTGATGTAACCACATTTGTCTATTTTGCTTTTGTTGCTTGTTGCAATGCCTACTTGCATATGTACATTGCTTTGGTTTGTATGTACATTTTAATAATAAAAATTCTTCCAATCCATGAACATAGAATGTACTTCCATTTATTTGTATCTTTAAAAAAATTTCTTTTGTCAGTGTTTTATAATTTTCAGTGTACCAATCTTCCACCTCAAGTTTATTCCTAAATATTTTATTCTTATACTTTTTTAAGATTCTATTTATTTCTGAGAGAGAGAGCACAAGCAGGGGGAGTGGCAGGCAGAGGGGGAAGCAGAGTCCCTACTGAGCAAGGAGCCAGATGTGCAACTTGATCCTGGCTGCCTGGGATCATGACCTGAGTTAAAGGCAGGCACTTAACCAACTGAGCCACACAGGGATCCCCTAAATATTTTATTCTTTTTGATATGTTTGCAAATTGGATTGTTTTGATTTAGGTATCTTGTCTTTTTCTTGATTAACTTATCTGGTTAAAACTTCTAGTACTATGTTGAATAGAAGTATCAAGAGGGAGCATGTTTGTCTTATCTTGATCTTAAAGGAAAAGCTTTCAATTTTTTACCATTGAGTATGATGTTAGTGGTAGGTTTTTTATATATGGCCTTTTATATCTTCTATATCTTATTCAGTGACAGTTTTTATCATGAAAGCATATTTAGTCTGGTCAAATACTTTGTCTACATTGATCAAATGTAGATGTTGAGACGATCATGTGATTTTTATCCTTCATTCTTTTAACTCATGGATCACACTAATTGATTTGCATATGTTGAACTATCCTTGCATTCCCAAGGATAAGTTATGTATATCTTTTTAATGTGCAATTGAATTCAATTTTCTAATATTTTGTTAAGAATTTTTGAATCTATATTCATCAGGGATATTGGCTTTTTTCTTCCATTGTGATGTCTTTAACTGGTTTTGGTATCAGGGTGATGCTGGCTTTGTAAGTTTGGAAGACTTCCCCCTCTTCAATGTTTAGGAACCAACAGTTTAAGATGGATTAGTATTAATTCTTCCTTAAATATTTGGTAGAATTCAACTGTGAAGCCATCTGGTACTGGGATTTCCTTTTTTGGGAGGTTTTTTTTTTTTTTTTTTTTTTTTTTAATTGAGTCAATCTTCTTCTTTGTTATTGGTCTCTTCCAGCTTACTATTTCTTCTTGATTCAGCCTTGGCAATTTGTTTGTCTCTAAGAACTTATCGATTTCTTCTAGATCATCCAATTTTTTGCAAATACTTGTTCAGAACAGTCCCTGATTTTTTTTTTATTTGAGGCATTAGTTGTAATATATCCTCTTTCATTTCTAATTTTATTTATTTGAGTATTCTCTTTTTTCTAGTCTAGCTAAGGGTTTGTTTGTTTTTAAGATTTTATTTTTAAGTAATCTTTACACCCAGGATGCAGCTCAAACTCACAACCCCAAGATCAAGAGTCACATGCTCTACTGACAGATACAGTCAGGTGTCCCATTAAGGGCTTATATTTATGAAACTTTTCAGAAAATAAACCCTTAGTTTTGTAAAATTTTTTGTTTTTCTAGTTTCTATTTCATTTATTTCTGCTCTAGTCTTTATTTCTTTTCGTCTGCTAATTAGGCTTAGTTTCTTCCTTTTTTGTAAGTTCCTTGAGGTATGAAGTTAGTTATTTCAGATCTTTCTTTCTTTTTAATATAGGCATTTGTCACCATAAAATTCCCTTACTACTGCTTTCATTGCATCCCATAATTTTTCGTGTGCTGTGTTTTCTCATGATATTTTCTAATTTACCTTTGATTTGTTCTTTGACCTAGTGGTTATTCGAGTGTATTATTTAATTTCCATATATTTATGAATTTTCCCATCTTCTTGCATTATTAATTTCTAGTTTCATTCCATCGTGTTTGGAAAAAATATTTGTGATGATTTCAATCTTGCTAAATTTGTTAAGATTTGTCTTTTAACATAGGATCTATCCTAGAGAATGTTCTGTGTGTACTTGAGAAGAATGTGTATTGTGCTGCTCCTGGATGAAGTGTTCTGCATATATCTATCAGGTCCATTTGGTCTATAATGTTATTCAATTCTGCTTATTCATTTCCTGTCTGGATGTTATACCCTTAAATGAAAATGGGGTATTGAAGTCTCCTTCTATTACTGTATTGCTATCTATTTCTCCCTTCACGTATGTTAATGTTTGCTTTATAAATTTAGAAGCTCTGATGTTGGGTGCATACATATTCATAATTGTTCTATCTTCCTGTTGAATTGGCCCTTTTATCATTAAATAATGATATATCATTATATATATGTATATATAATGTATATATATGTATGTATTGTATCATTATATAATTATATATATAATTGACCCTTTTATCATTATATACCATTCATATATATATAAAACACATATATCTTTGTCTCTTGTTAGTTTTTTTTTTAAAGATTTTATTACCCATTTGACAGAGAAAGATCACAAGTAGGGCAAAGAAACAGGCAGAGAGAGGAAGGGAAGCAGGCTCTCTGCTCAGTGGAGCACTGAGCCACCCAGGTGCCCCAAGTCTCTTGTTTGTTTTTGACTTAAAATCTATTTGTCTGCTATAAATATAGCCACCCCTGTTCTCTTTTGGTTACTATTTGCATGAAATATCATTTTTCATCCCGTAATTTTTAGCCGATGTGTGCCTTTTTAAAAAAAAAAGATGTATTTATCTTGAAAGAGAGAGAGCAGGAGTGTGGGAAGGGGCAGAGGGAGAGAGAGAATCTCAAGCTGACTCCCTGCTGAGTGTGGAGCCCCACTCTGGGCTTGATTCTGGGACTGGGAGATCATGACCTGAGCTGAAATTAAGAGTCAGCCACTCAGCCAATTGAGTCACCCAGGTGTCCCTAGCCTATGTGTGTCTTATATGTGAATCTAAAGTGAGTTCCTTGTATTTTTTTTTGAATTTTTAAAAAAGATTTACTTATTTATTTGAGAGGGACAGAGAGACAGAGGGGAGGCAGTAGCAGAGGGAGAGAGAGAATCTCGAGCAGACTCCAAGATGAGCACAGACCCCTGCTGGGGACTCAATCCCCTGACCCTGAGACCATGACCAGAGCTGAAATCAAGACTCTCACGATCAGATAGAGGGAGACAAGATGGCGGGGAAGTAGGAGGAGGTGCCGTTTCAACCTGTACCCTAAAGTGAGCTGATTACCTACCAAAAAACTCCGATCACCCATGAAATCAGCTTGAGATCAGAATTATACACGTCTGGATCTCTAGGAGGGCAGAAGATGCCAGTGGGCAGGTAAAGCGGAGTGGGAATGTCGGACTGATATTGGAAGATAAACAGAAGAGGGAGGGAGCCACCAGAAGCGACCGATTGGAAAGTAATACCCCAATACAAGAGTGCCCTGTGTCTGGGGTCCAGCATTAACTTGGAGTTTGGTTGAAAGCACTCAAAAAGAGCAAAGGATTGGGGGGGTTGGGGAAATTGTGGGAATCGGGGCAGTTAGGGACAGGGGCTTAAGTCCCCAGACCCAGGACAGCCACCCCTGGCACTGAGCCAGAGAGAGTGCGACGGAGAAACCAGGTTTTGGTCCCTGAGCCGACAGCACACCTGAGAGTGCGTGGGGTCCCCCGAGGGGCTGGGAGCCTCACCAGATGGCAGAAACACAGCCTTTCTGCACTCTCCATGCAAGCACTGTGCCCCGCTATCAGAGCCTGAGATGCACGAACCCCACACCTCCCCTGAGAGAGGTGCGCGCAAGCCCGGCACTCCCAGCCCGGGACAGTGGGAAAATCTCAGTGTGCAATCGCTGCTTGAACCTCTCTGGCGGTCCAGAGCTGCCCAGACAGCCGCACTGCTGTGGTTTTGAGTACAAGCAGTTGTTCCTGCGTCCCCAGGGACCATGACTTGGAACATGCTCTGCCAGCGGCTGAGGGGGAATTTATGTGCTCTGCAGCACCCAGAGGGGAACAGACTGAGGCTTCTCTCTGAGAGGGAGGTAAGGGTGCAGTTTGCTTTCCTCTAAACCTCCAAAAACCATCAAAAGCTGTCAAGGCGAGAGGAAAAAAAAAAATGAACAAACAAACATAAAAACCTCCAGAGAACAAAAGCCTGAAAAACCGGTTTCCTCAGAGCTCACCCCCTTGAGGGGGGTGGGAGGACTTAACTCAGGTAACATTGCCTGAAAACCCACGTGGCAGGCCTGTCCCCCAGAAAACCAACCAGGAAAAAAAAAGAAAAAAAAAAAAGATGACAAGAGAACAACCACCACTACTTCATAGATACAACTTTTATTTTTAATTCGTTCCCACTATTCTGGTTCATTTTTTTAATATAGATAATTTTTTAAACCTATTTACCATCACAGTGAGATGTCCAGTACATCAAATTCCATAATAACCTTTTAACCTGAACTTTTTGATACATATACCCATATTTTTCTTTTGCTTTTCTATTTTTAAATTTTTTTAAATTTTAGTTTATTCTTTTTTTTATTTTTATTTTTTAATATTCATATAGAGTTAAACTTCAAGGTAATCCCCCTTTCCCCAATCAATGCTACCCCTATAAGTAAACGAATTTTTAATCCCCCTTATCTTAGGAAAGTTGAGTCCTTTAACAAAGTTATCAAGATACATCCAGGAAGAATCAAAATAAACTTCCTTGCCCACACTGAGAATTTATAACCACTCTCCCATCTTTTTCTTCTGCCAGTGTTTCTGTGTATTTATATTTGTCCTGATAGTATAGAAATCTTATACTTGGGGTTCTTTTTGACGAGGTTCTTTTTTTTTTGCTTTTATATATATATATATATATATATTTTTTTTTTTTTTTTTTTTCTCTTCTCATATACTTTTATCAGTCTTTTTGTCTGTTTTTGTTTGGATATGTCATAAATCTTACCTTGGGGCCCATTTAGGCTGAACCTTCTCTTTTATCTTTCTTTTTTTCCTGTCTCTCTCTCTCTCTTTTTTCTTTTTTTCTTTTCCTTTTCTTTTTTCTCTCTTTCTTTTTTCTTTCTTTTGGGTGGGGACTCCTGATTGCTCAGAAGCGTTCCAGGGTGCACCTTGACTACACCACGGTCGATACATCCAGCTACATCCGTTCAGCCATCTCTCACCAAAATGACTAGGAGGAGGAATGCCCAATGGAAGAAAAATTCAGAGGCTGCGCCTTCTGCAACAGAGCTAATGGCTATGGACATAGACAATATGTTGGAAAGGAATTCAGGCTAACAATTATCCCGGCAATAGCTAGGTTGGAGAAAGCCATGGATGACCAAATGGAATTGATTAGGGCAGAACTGAAAGCCACCAGAAATGATGTTCACAATGTTAGGGCAGAACTGAAAGCCACCAGGGATGATGTTCACAATGCTCTAAATGATTCCAATCTAATCTAAATTCTCTAAAAGCTAGGGTAACTGAGACAGAAGATAGAATTAGTGATCTAGAGGACAAACAGATAGAAAGGATCAGGAGGAAGCCTGGAACAAACAGCTTAGAAGCCACGAAAACAGAATCAGGGAAATAAATGATGCCATGAAACGTTCCAACGTCAGAATTATTGGAATCCCTGAAGGGGAGGAGAAAGAAAGAAGTCTAGAAGATACAGTGGAACAAGTTCTCCATGAAAATTTTCCCAATATCACAAATGGAACCAGCGTTCATGTACTAGAGGCAGAACGGTCTCCCCCCAAGATTATAGATTCTCAAAAGTCCTCGAGACACCTAATAGCAAGAATGAAGAATTATAATTGTAGGCAGGCCCTCTTGAAAGCAGCTAGGACAAAGAAGCTCCTTACGTACAGAGGAAAGCCCATCAGAATAATGTCAGACCTGTCCACAGAAACCTGGCAAGCCAGAATGGGCTGGCAAGATATATTCAGGGCACTAAATGAGAAGAACATGCAGCCAAGAATACTTTACCCAGCAAGACTGACATTCAAAATGAATGGAGAGATAAAGAGTTTCTAAGACTGACAAAGCTTAAAAGAGTATGCGACCACCAAGCCGACACTGCAGAAAATACTAAAGGGGGTTCTATAAAAGAGGAAAAATCCTAAGAATATCATTGCACAGAAATATAGAGACAATCTACAGAAAGAAAGACTTCAAAGGTAACACGATGTCAGTAAAAATGTATCTATCAGTAATCACTCTCAATGTGAATGGCCTAAATGCGCCCATAAAACGACACAGGGTTGCAAATTGGATAAAATGACAGGACCGATCCATAGGCTGTCTACAAGAGACCCATTTTGAACCTAAGGATACACCCAGACTGAAAGTGAAGGGATGGAGAAGCATCTTTCATGCCAATGGGCCTCAAAAGAAGGCCGGGTTAGTGATTCTCATATCTAATCTATAATCTATAGAATATATAATAGATTATTATAATCTATATCATAATCTAATCATATTAGATTTTAAACTAAAGACTATAGTCAGAGGTACAGAAGGACACTACATAATTCTTAAAGGGACTATCCACTAAGATGATCTAACAATTATAAATATTTATGTCCCCAATATGGAAGCAGCCAATTACATAAGAAAACTATTAATCAAGAAAAAGAGGCATATTGATATGAATACATTAATAGTAGGAGATCTTAACACACCTCTCTCAGTAATAGACAGATCATCCAAGCAGAAAATCAATAAAGAAACAAGAGCATTGAATGACACATTGAACCAGATGGACCTCATAGATATATACAGAACATTCCACCCTAAAACAACAGAATACTCATTCTTCTCAAGTGCACATGGAACCTTCTCCAGAATAGACCACATACTGGGTCACAAATCAGGGCTCAACCAATACCAAAAGACTGAGATTATTCCCTGCATATTCTCAGATCACAATGCTTTGAAACTGGAGCTCAATCACAAGGAAAAGTTTGGAAGGAACTCAAACACCTGGAAGCTAAAGACCACCTTGCTTAAGAATGCTTGGATCAACCAGGAGATCAAAGAAGAACTTAAACAATTCATGGAAACCAATGAGAATGAAGACACTTTGGTCCAAAACCTATGGGATACAGCATAGGCAGTCCTAAGGGGAAAATACATAGCCATCCAAGCCTCCCTCAAAAAAATTGAAAAATCCAGAATACACCAGCTGTCTCTACACCTTAAAGAACTGGAGAATCAACAACAAATCAAACCAACTCCACACATAAGAAGGGAAATAATCAAGATTAGAGCAGAGATCAATGAGGTAGAAACTAGAGATACAGTAGAACGTATCAATGAAACCAGAAGCTGGTTTTTTTTAAAATATTTTATTTATTTGACAGAGAGAAATCACAACTAGGCAGAAAGGCAGGCAGAGAGAGAGGAGGAAGCAGGCTCCCTGCGAAGCAGAGAGCCCAATGTGGGGCTTGATCCCAGGACCCTGGGATCGTGACCTGAGCTGAAGGCAGAGGCTTTAACCCACTGAGCCACCCAGGCGCCCCTAGAAGCTGGTTTTTTGAAAGAATCAATAAGATCGATAAACCATTGGCCATACTAATCCAAAAGAAAAGAGAGAAAGCCCAAATTAATAAAATTATGAGTGAAAAGGGAGAGATCACAACTAACACCAAGGAAGTAGAAACTATCATCAGAAGTTATTATCAACAGTTATATGCGATTAAGTTAAGAACTGAGATGAAATAGAGGCATTCCTGGAAAACTATGAACTCCCAAAATTGAACCAGGAAGAAAATGACAACCTGAATAGACCGGTATCTAGTAACGAGATTGAAGCAGTGATCAAACCCCCCCCCCCCGCCAAAAAAAACAAAACAACAACAACAACAACAACAAAAACAAAAACAAGAGCCCAGGACCTGATGGAATCCCTGGGGAATTCTACCAAACTTTCAAAGAAGAAATAACACCTATTCTCCTGAAGCTGTTTCCAAAAATTGAAGCAGAAGGAAAACTTCCAGACTCTTTTTATGAAGCCAGCCTTACCCTGATCCCCAAACCAGGCAAAGACCCTACCAAAAAGGAGAATTTCAGACCAATATCACTGATGAATATGGATGCTAAGATTCTCAACAAGACCCTAGCAAACAGGATCCAACAGCACATTAAAAAGATTATCCACCATGACCAGGTGGGATTCATCCCTGGGTTACAAGGATGGCTCAACATTCGCAAATCAATCAATGTGATAAACAAATCAATAAGAGAAAAGAGAAGAACCACATGGTCCTCTTAATTGATGTAGAAAAAGCATCTGACATCATCCTCAATGGGAAAAAGCTTGCAGCCTTCCCGTTGAGATCAGGAACACGACAAGGATGCCCACTCTTATCACTCTTGTTCAACATAGTATTAGAAGTCCTAGCAACAGCAATCAGACAACAAAGAGAAATAAAATGTATCCAAATTGGCAATGGAGAAGTCAAACTCTCTCTCTTCACAGATTACATGATTCTTTATATGGAAAACCCAAAAGACTCCACCCCCAAACTACTAGAACTCATACAGCAATTCAGTAACGTGGCAGGATACAAAGTCAATGTACAGAAATCAGTGGCTTTCTTATACACTAACAATGAATATACAGAAAGGCAAATTAGAGAATCGATTCCACTTACTATAGCACCAAGAACCATAAGATACCTGGGAATAAACCTAACCAAAGAGGTAAAGGATCTGTACTCGAGGAACTACAGAACACTCATGAAAGAAATTGAAGAAGACACAAAAAGATGGAAGACCATTCCATGCTCCTGGATCAGAAGAATAAACATTGTTAAAATGCCTATACTGCCTAGACCAATCTATACTTTTAATGCCATTCTGATCAAAATTCCACCGATATTTTTCAAAGAGCTGGAGCAAATAATCCTAAAATTTGTATGGAATCAGAAGAGACCCCGAATTGCTAAGGAAATGTTGAAAAACAAAAATAAAACTGGCGGCATCACGTTACCTGATTTCAAGCTTTACTACAAAGCTGTGATCACCAAGACAGCATGGTATTGGCATAAAAACAGACACATAGACCAATGGGACAGAGTAGAGAGCCCAGATATGGACCCTCAACTCTATGGTCAAATAATCTTCGACAAAGCAGGAAAAAATATACAGTGGAATAAAGACAGTCTCTTCAATAAATTGTGCTGGGAAAATTGGACAGCTATATGTTGAAGAATGAAACTTGACCATTCTCTTATAGCATACACAAAGATAAACTCGAAATGGATAAAAGACCTCAACGTGAGACAGGAATCCATCAGAATCCTAGAGGAGAACATAGGCAGTAACCTCTTCGACATCAGCCACAGCAACTTCTTTCAAGATATGTCTCCAAAGGCCAAGGAAACAAAAGAGAAAATGAACTTTTGGGACTTCATCAAGATCAAAATCTTCTGCACAGCAAAGGAAACAGTCAACAAAACAAAAAGGCAACCCACGGAATGGGAGAAGATATTTGTAAATGACAGTACAGACAAAAGGTTGATATCCAGGATCTATAAAGAACTTCTCAAACTCAACACACACAAAGCAGATAATCATATCAAAAAATGGGCAGAAGATATGAACACACACTTCTCCAATGAAGACATAAAAATGGCTATCAGACACATGAAAAAATGTTCATCATCTTTAGCCATCAGGGAGATTCAAATTAAAGCCACATTGAGATACCACCTTACACCAGTTAGAATGGCCAAAATTAGCAAGACAGTTAACAACGTGTGTTGGAGAGGATGTGGAGAAAGGGGAACCCTCTTACACTGTTGGTGGGGATGCAAGTTGGTACAGTCACTTTGGAGAACAGTGTGGAGATTCCTCAAGAAATTAAAAATAGAACTTCCCTATGACCCTGCAATTGCACTACTGGGTATTTACCCCAAAGATACAGATGTAGTGAAAAGAAGGGCCATCTGTACCCCAATGTTTATAGCAGCAATGGCCACGGTCGCCAAACTGTGGAAAGAACCAAGATGCCCTTCAACAGACAAATGGATAAGGAAGATGTGGTCCATATACACGATGGAGTATTATGCCTCCATCAGAAAGGATGAATACCCAACTTTTGTAGCAACGTGGATGGGACTGGAAGGGATTATGCTGAGTGAAATAAGTCAAGCAGAGAGAGTCAAGTACCATATGGTTTCACTTATTTGTGGAGCATAACAAATAACATGGAGGACATGGGGAGATGGGGAGGAGAAGTGAGTTGAGGGAAATTGGAAGGGGAGGTGAACCATGAGAGACTATGGACTCTGAAACACAACCTGAGGGTTTTGAAGGGGCCAGGGGTGGGGGGTTGGGGAGCCAGGTGGTGGGTATTAAGGAGGGTACGTATTGCATGGAGCACTGGGTGTGGTGCAAAGACAATGAATACTGTTACGCTGAAAAGAAATTTTTAAAAAAAGCAAAAAAAAAAAAAAAAAAAAAAAAGACTCCCACGATCAGATGACTCAGCCACCCAGACACCCCTAAAGTGAGTTCCTTTTAGACAGATGCAGCTCCATCTAATTTTTTTTCTCCATTCAGCCATTCTATGTCTTTTAAATGGGGAGTTTAAATCCTTTGCATCTAAAGTAATGATGGTCAGGTAAGGACATCATACTGCCATTTCATTAATCATTCTCAGTCTGTTTTGTAGTTTATTTTTCCCTTTCTTCCTCTCTTGCTATCTTCTGTTGTGATTTGATGAGTTTTCATATTGTTATGTTTTGATTCCTTTTTCTTTTGTACATTTTCTTTAGGTATTTTCCTTGTGACTGCTCTGATGCTTACATAAAGCATAACAGTCCCATTTTAAAACTTCAGTTGCATAAAAAATACACTTTTACTTCATACACATACACTTCATTATTGATATTGGTATTATATTATTGATGTCATAATTTGTATCTTATATTACATATGTATTAACAGATTTTTTAGTTATACTTATTCTTTTTTTTTTTTTAAGATTTTTATTTATTTGACAGATAGAGATCACAAGTAGGCAGAGAGGCAGGCAGAGAGAGAGAGAGGAGGAGGAAGCAGGCTCTCCGCTGAGGAGAGAGCCTGATACCGGGCTTGAGCCCCGGACCCGAGCTGAAGGCAGAGGCTTTAACCCACTGAACCACCCAGGCACCCCTCAGTTACAGTTATTCTTAAAACTTTTATCTATTAACTTTTATTCTAGGGTTAAAGTTGACTTATGACCACCATTACAGTATTACATTATTCTGTGTTTGTCTATATATTTACCTTTACCCGTGAGATTTATTTATTTTTTAAGATTTTATTTATTTGAGAGAGAGAGAGAGAGCAAGAGCATGAAAAGAGGGGGAGGGGCCAGTGGAGATGGAGAAGCAGGCTCCCCACAAGCAGATCCCAGGACTCTGGGATCAGGACCAGAGCTGAAGGCAGATGCTTAACTGACTGAGACACTCGGATATCCCTACCAGTGAGATTTATACATTCATATGCTTTTGTGTTGCTATTTAGCATTCTTTCATTTCAACCTGAGGAACTTTCTTTAGCACTTCTTGTGAGCCATGTCTAGTGGTGACAAACTTCCTTAGTGTTACTTGATTGGGGTCTATCTCTCCTCCTTTTTTAAAGAACAGTTTTGCCAGGTATAGTGTTCTTGGTTGGCAGTTTGCTGTGACTTTTGTTGTTTGTGTACCTTTAATAAATCATCCTACTCTCTTGTGACCTGCTAGGTTTATGCTGAAAAATCTGTTCTTTTGGGCATTCCTTGTAGGCAATGAGTTCCTTTTCTCTTGCTGCTTTCAAAACTCGTTTTTTTGTGTTTCAGTTTTGACAATTTAATTGTAAGTGTTACAGTGTAGACCTCTTTAGGTTTGCCAGTCTTGGTGGTTTCGAGCTTCATGCATCTGGATGTCCATTCCCTCCCCATATTTGAAGAGTTTTCAACATTATTTCTTTAAATAAGCTTTCTCTCCCTTTCTCTTTCTCTGATTCTTCTGGGATTCCAATATGCATATGTTGTTTTTCTTGATAGTATGCCTTAAGTCCTATAGCCTTTCTTCATTTTTTTTTCATTCTTTCCTTTTTGCCCCTCTGACTGGATAATTTAAGATGAAGTCTTTAAAATATAAATCAATCAATCAGTCTTTGAGTTCATTGATTTTTCTGCTGGATTGAGTCTGCTTTTAGAGCTCTCTGTTACATTTTTCATTTCATTTATTGTATTTGTCAGCCCTAGACTTTCAGTTCAGTTCTTATTTTATGGTTTCTCTTGGTGTCTATGTTCTTTTGCTGTTCATTGAGTTTCTTTAAGATTATTATTTTGAATTCTTTGTCAGGCAATTCATAGATCTCCATTTCCCTGGGATTAGTTTTTGGAAATTTATTTTCTTCCTTTAGTTGTGTTGTTTCCCTAATCTTTATGTCCGTTGTAGCCTTGTATTAATGTCTGTGCATTTGAAGAAGCAGTCACCTCTTCTAGCATTTATTGACTTGCTTTCAGAATAAACTAGAGATTCTGTGGTTTCTCAGAATGTATGAACACAGCTGTTCCACTCCTCTTTGCTGGTGTGGAAGTTTTGGGATTGTGTGCTTTCTCCCTACGCTACAGTGTTGTGCCACGTTCTTAGAGTCAATCACTCCTTTTCCTAATGGCTGTGCACTGAGATGCTGTGATGATGAGCAGCTTCACACCTCTCCCTTCCTCCCGAAGGAGCAATTTTAAGGTTGTGCACTTCTCCCAGTCTTGCAGAGTCAAGCCAACTTCTGAGATCCTTGATGGCTACGAGATCCATGAGCCATCTGTGAGAGCGTATGGAGCTGCCATCTGCAGGGGCAGTGGGCACTAGCCACGGGGGGTTTGTGGGCTGCCAAAGGTCTCACTGACCAAAGGCTTTGAGCCCTCACCCCTTCTTTGTTCTTAGCTGCCCCAGGTTATTTAGCCATACTTATTCCCTCAGCATTCTTAGTGAGGTGAAACACCCTCTTGAGCAGTGCCCCAAAAGGCTGGGGAAGCTGGATGCTCATATCATTCTCTGTTTCTCCTGTGAGAGGAATCAGGCACCAAAAGGAGCTCTCTCAGTGCCAGTTTGGAGGAGGGGTGACAACAGTTAAATTGAAAGTGTTCTTACCTGGGATACCTGGCTGGCTCAGTGGGTTAACCCTCTGCCTTTGGCTCAGATCCTGATCTCAGGGTCCTGGGATTGAGCTTGACATTGGGCTTTCTGCTCAGCGGGAAGCCTGTTGCCCCCCTCTCTCTGCCTGCTGCTCTGCCTACTTGTGATCTCTCTGTCAAATAAATAAATAATAATAATAATAAAAAGTATTCTTACTCTTTTCAGTGCAGCTGCTCTTGGATTTTGTGCTCCATTGGGAGGCTGGATATTCTCAACTAGACACCAGAGGTCTCATAAAGGTGCTTTTATCCATGGGTATTTGTTAAATTGGTGTTTGTCAGGGTATGAAGGCTGGGTCCTCCTATTGCGCCATCTTGATGATGACATATACATATATATTTTTTAAGTATTTATAAATACCACCCAAATAAATTTCACCTAATTAACAACTATTCTCCCATTTCTTGAAGACACTATCTAATTATAATGATTAAAAAATATAAACTTAATGGGCAAAAAATGGTTATGTTGGTTTTAATCTATAGTTTATCAGCCATTTGTATATTTAAATACATTTTCTATTCATTACCTTTAGTTTATTTTTCTATAGGATTTTCCGCGCCACCCCACCATACTGTCCTTCCTTCCTTCATTTTTTTAAACTGTGGACTGGCAGGATTTTTAGAATTTTAATCTTCTAGGGCACCTGGGTGCCTCAGTTGGTTAAGTGTCTGCCTTCGGCTCAGGTCATGATCTTAGGGTCCTGGGATTTAGCCCCGCATCCGGCTCCCTGCTCACAGGGGAGCCTGCTTCTCTCTCTCCCTCTGCCTGCCACTCCTCCTGCTTGTGCTCTCACTCTCTGTCAAATAAATAAACAAAATCTTCAAAAAAAATTTAATCTTTTATTTTTCAAATATTTTTGCAGTGTCATTTATAGTTTAATTTTGCCTCAGGAGTCTTTGATGGCATAGACCTTTACATTTTTACATATGAAGTACGCTTAGTTACATTTTTGACAGCACTGAAAATTCAGATGGTTTTAATTTTTTTTTTTTAAGATTTTATTTATTTGACAGAAATCACAAGAGAGGCAGGCAGAGAGAGAGGAAGGGAAGCAGGCTCTCCGCTGAGCAGAGAGCCCGATGCGGGACTCGATCCCAGGATCCTGAGATCATGACCTGAGCCGAAGGCAGAGGCTTAACCCACTGAGCCACCCAGGCGCCCCAGATGGTTTTAAATACTAGATATAACACAACTAGGTGAAGTGGCCCAGGTAGGACTGGAGGAACTGGAACGTATATGCCCTATCAGAAATGGGTCAGGTGGGGCATCTGGGTGGCTCAGAAGATGAAAATGTCTGCCTTTCACTCAGGTCATGATCCTGGTGTCCTGGGATCAAGCCCCATGTTGAGCTCCTGGCTCAGCGGGGAGCCTATTTCTCCCTCTCCCCCTGCTCATTCTCTCTCTCTCAAAATGAGTAAATAAAATCTTTCTAAGAAAATAGCTCAGGCAATTGCTTCTGTGCATGATTCAAGTCCAGTGTTACCCAAACTTACTCTTGACAAAGAATTACTGGAAATTGGGTTTTAACTGAAATATTCCAATTTAAAAACTAGCAACTAAACAGTTTAAAAACACTGTATGAGTCTAACAAAACAATTATGAAGGCTGAATATTACTAAGGTCTCTTGTTCTTGTAATTTTCCAGTTGAGTTTTATGAACATTTTTGGTAAACAATCACATAACTAGCAAATAAATACAGATTTACTTCTTCCTTTCAGTATTTCTAATACTTTTTCTTTTTCTTATCTGTTGTATTTGTTAGGATCCTCAGAATAAGGTTCAATAGTAAGAATCCTAGTCTTGTTCTGGAGTTTGATGGTTCCTTGTTAATTGTGTTTTTTCTAAGTTGACAGACCACTTTTATAGTTAAATAGGAATTATTATGTAAATAATTTGTAAAAATTTTGTGGTTAAGATCATAATTACTGCTGATATGCTAGTATGTGGTTTTAACTTTTTGAGCATTTGTGGTGCAAGTGTGGATTAACTTAACTAATTAAAAAACATGAATCAATGAGATATAATTTTAAGTGTATGATTATGAAGCTGTTCCAACTTTCCTATTACATCAAATGCACTTTCTTGAAAGCCTGGCTGGGATGTTTATGCCACTAAACAAAGAAAAGATTTTAATTATAGTTTAACAATGTTATTTTTGCATAAATATTTTTTCTGCTTAGAAAATCAAAAATAGTGAAGCTGACTTAAAACTAATTACCAGGGGGTTCTACATGAAGATTTACATAAATAAAATGTTTAAATTTGGGAGGCAACAGTTACTATAGTAAGTTCTAATGCTATTATTTCTTATAATGAAGTAAATAATTATAAACACCATAAATAGCAACAATGAATGAAATAAACAAGTTATAGAATATTACAAATGAAAAATATGTTGTTTATATAAATGTAAAGCCACATACAACTTTATGTACAGATATATGCATATTCAGTAAAGGGCTGAGATACGAATAATACGTATCATTTTTTTTTTTTAAGATTTTCTTTATTTGACAAAGATCACAAGTAGGCAGAGAGGAGGAAGCAGGCTTCCCACTGAGCAGAGAGCCCGATTTGAGGCTCGATCCCAGGACCCTGGGATCATGACCTTAGCCAAAGGCAGAGGCTTTAACCCACTCTGCCACCCAGGCACCCCTAATACATATCAAATTAATGGCAGTTACTACTTTGTGGAGGAAGGGAAGAGAATAGGAATGGGGAGGAGGAACAAAAAGATCTTTGATTAAATGTTTTTCTTTTAAGAGCAATTTGAAGCAAATATAACATTTGCTGATTCTGGATGGTAGATATAAAAATACGTTATATATATATATATTTTAAAGATTTTATTTATTTATTTGAGAGAGAGAGTGAGTGAGAGCATGAGAAGGGAGGTTGGAGGGAGAAGCAGACTCCCCATGGAGCCAGGAGCCCAATGTGGGACTCGATCCTGGGACTCTGGGATCATGACCCTAGCCACAGGCAGTTGCCCAACCGAGCCACCCAGGCGCCCCACACTTTACATTCTTTCGTAGCCTTAAAAATACCTATATTGTGAGTATAATTAGTAAAATAAATGGGCCTTCCCCGCCCCCCCCAGTATTTTATTTGTCAGATTGACAGAGAGAGCCCACGAGTGGGAATGGAGGACCAGAGAGAGAAGTTTCCTAAGAAGGGAGTAAGACATGGGGCTCAATCCAAGGACCCTGGAATCATGACCTGAGCCAAAGGCAGATGCTTAACCGTCTGAGCCACCCAGGCGCCCTAGTTATTATAGAATATCTAATGATATGAAAATGAGAACATATTTTACCAAGCAGAATTTGATTGCCATTTTTTCTTTTCTAAGTTAGGTTATTTTAAGCTGTAACTTCAAATAATGACAAAGTGACTCATCCTTAACAGCCTATAAATGAGGACAGTGGCTGTTTTCTTTCTAGCCGAGAGCCCCTGGTCTCAGCACAAATTTGCAGATGTGGTGAATGTGCACGCTTGATGCTGAACCTCTTAGTATGTCTTCCTGTGGTAAAGTGGACAGAAAAGTGAGAGTACATTTCCCAAAATTCCTTGCAGCTGGAGTTCTGAATGTGATTGTTTTGGACAAGCAAATGTACCCACAGAAGACAAGTGAGATTATGAAAACGATTTTTCCGGCTGTGCTGACAGATTCCAGTGTCCAGACACATGGTTTGTAAGTGGCAAGAATAGTAGAAATCATCTAAATTGCAGCAGGCATAGCAAAAATACTGCCAAGAACCAGGAGTAGTGTGTCTTCCTGATCAAGGCACTCTCCTGGTCCTTGCCATGTTGGTATACTTTGAGATTAAGTGGTTTTCTTTCCTATTTTTTAAAATTTTATTTGACAGAGAGAGAGTAAAAGATCATAAGCAGGGGAAGTGGCAGAGGGAAAGGGAGAAGCAGGCTCCCCACAAAGCAGGGAGCCCAGTGTGGGGCTAGATCCCAGGGTCCTGAGGTCATGACCTGAGCCCAAGGCAGACACTTGACTGAGACACCCAGGCACCCCTAAGTGGTTTTCTGAACTTAGAAGAGAAGCAGCTTTCTTGGCTGACCTGGTTCTACAAGGTGGCATTTAGAGTCATTCCTCAAATATCCGTTAGTTCTCAAGAGTTTCATGCTCCAGTTAATTTTTCTTTTTAATGTCCTCTCCTTCTTAAACTAATTCGAATTAACTGTTCTCTGTACTTTACTGGACCTTGTACGGAACCAAACAACTGTATACTAACAATATAGCAAGAAGCATGAGGTTCACACTCCTGTCGATTCTCCTTGCCCTCCCAGGAGATGCAGATGCACAGTGGCCCAGGGGGTTGCTGAACATGCAGTGGGTTTGCATTACAGATGAGGAACCTGAAGTTTAGGGTACCTGAATCTTATATAAGGAACATAAGCAAATCTGCCAGCTTTTGCTCTAGTTTACTGGATAGTAAACTAGATAGTAAACAACTTGCCTTTCTTTGAGGAAGACATATTGTCCAAGGTTGTTGATTATACAAATCTCTTTGGTAAAGATAGTCCAGAACTCAAGTTGCCAGAGCCACTGCTCACAGGACAAGGAAAAATGCAAGAGACCCATAGAGAACTGTTTCCCAACGGCCATTACTCAACTCTTCAACTGGAGCCACTAGTTTTAGAGCCAAACCAGATTTTCTTTTAAAAATCCACTTTAATCTAATCATGGACTTTAACAAACATTTGTTTACAGTCAGGGACTAATTTACAACATGGTTTCTATTCATTTCAGCCACGAGAAAACACCAGTCATATTAAAGGTATCCATCCATAAATTACTTTTATTTCTCATTAAATGAGCACAGAGTCATTAGCATATTAATAACAGATATGTTTATTATTACATATCCATCAGTGCGGCTTTCAATACCACTTGAAACATGCATATCATCCTAGAGACGAATCAGTTTTCCAGTGCTTCTTATTTGATACACATTACTGCAAAGCCATTATAAATTACTGAGGAGGTATTTGGTTAAAAAAATAAACAATAAATCATACTGCCCATATGTATGAAACAACTCTTGTTACTGGACAAGAGTTTAACAGTATTTATCTGGTAATTCCTATGTTAACTGGAAAACATCACAGATGTATTGCCATAATTTTTTTTATATTGACATAAACCTACATATCTTGCAGAATTTTATAAAGTCATTCATTACTGTAGCAGGTAGTTTAATGCAAAGATTGTACTCAATTTGTGAAAGTCCAACAAAGCTCTAAATATTTTAAATTAAACCAATTATCAATGAAAAACCCACTGACACAAAATTTCTTGAAAATACGTTCTTTTGAAATTTCCATATTTAGTCATGGCAGTAAAACAATTCTTTCAAATTAAGGCACTAAAAGGGCAATGCAACTCCCATTGAAAGTGTTCTAAGAATAATTTACATTTCAAACAGTGCATACATTTCTTATATGTTTGTTAACTTAATGTCTTTATCATTTAAAACCACAAAGAAATACATTATACAATTACAGAAATGATGTACCCCACAAAATGCTTTTAAAACTTGGTTCTTTTGTACAGTTAGTTCCTAATGTCTCTAGTAGTAAAATAACTCAATATGGCTTGGCAAAATGCATAGATTAAATGTAAGTTTTTATTTTTTTTGCCTTCTCCCATTTCCCCAATCTATAAACGTGCTGAAACACATACAGTATTTTGTAAAGCATAATGTAAAATAATTATTCTCCATAAGTCCGCCATGGGCAATCAAAAGTGAGGCTTTTAAATTCTACAGTGAGGGCACTGAAGTCAAGTGATGTCACTGCTTTCTTAAAATAGTTTTGTATAGTCTTGCAAGAGCACAAAGACTGAAGTCATTTAAAAGAATTTCAGTTGTCTCATTTTGAGATATTTTCTTTACTCCTTCCATGAGCTGATCTTCATAGTGATGGCCATTCCACTTGAAAGTGAAAGTCCCTTCCTCTCACTCATATGAGGAAAACTGTGTTCTATCATGATTGACAGGCATTTTCTTAGAAATTCAAAAAGGCAGCACCTTTTTAAAAAAATATACCTACCTAAGCTTTCCCCCAATTGTACTTGCATTACATAGTAATAATTAATCTAATCTACCTGTAGGCAAACCCGCAATTAAAAACAAAACAAAACAAAACAAAAAAAAAACAATAAAACCCTCAGTGTGCTTTTGTGCCAAAGCAAGAACAGAATAACAGCAATCTTAACCCTGAAGCCTGTGATATTTGTGTCAAAGGAACAGCCTGTCTGCTCTGCATGGTTAAAGAAGCCTGGTTTATCAGGTAGCATTCCACATGATTCCATAAGGTGTTAGGTCACATGGTTAACTGCTGGAAAGGGAAGGGGGGCAGAAAAAGAAAAAACAAAAGTAATTAAGGAAATATACTCAGTTTAAAAATACAAGAAACAAAATTGTAGGGAGAGGTAAATATAAATTATCTTTATATGTGATTAAGAAATACAAAAAATTTGGAAAACAGGAAAAGGAAAATAAACTTAGCATTATTTTCTTCTTACTTGTACTCTATTTCAAACACATGGTCTTTTTTTGTTTTGTTTTTTACAAAGCTATAATTCAATTTTAAGTAATCTTGGGTGCAGCTTTATCTTAAACAGGAGAGAGTGATAACAGGATTTTACAGAAGTCGTCAGGAGTGAGGTGATAATACCCTGGAGTAGTAATGGTGGCTGAAGAATACAGATGGTGTAATACTTATTACTCATTTCAAAGGATTAGACTCAGTTACTGATAATGCGGAGTAAAGAAATGGGATGAATTTGACATTAACAGAGAGGCAAATCAATGTTAGGTCTCAGCTTCCTCAAATCAATATTCCTCATATATAGGGATTAAACTCTAGGAAAGTTGGTATTTAGTAAAGGAGAAAAAACTTAGGCTTTAGAATTGGATAAAAATAGGTTTCAACCCTGACTATGTCACTAGCTTGATGTGGGATCTTGTCCAAGTGGCTTAATTCCTCTGGGCCTCATTTATTCATGTATAAAATGAGAACTGACGAGATATCTATCATAACCTCTCCTGAGGAAAGGATTTAATTATGTCCTATAATTGTTAATTACAACATATAAATATTTTTGAAAAAATTCTATCAAAACCAGTTAAAAAAAAAGAGGTGTATACTTAACTGGGAAGTTTATTTGCAACACCATCATCAGCGATACCAAGTAATTTTGATTAAAAAAATCTAAGCCAACATAGTTAAATTTAAAGAAGAGAAGAGCAAAGTTTTATATGAATCTCTTTACACTTAAAAAGGGTGGCAATCGGGGCGCCTGGGTGGCTCAGTGGGTTAAAGCCTCTGCCTTCAGCTCAGTTCATGATCCCAGGGTCCTGGGATCAAGCCCCACATCAGGCTCTCTGCTCAGCGGGGAGCCTGATTCCTCCTCTCTCTCCCTGCCTGCCTCTCTGACTAGTTGCAATCTCTATCAAATAAATAAATAAAATCTTAAAAAAAAAAAAAAAAAAAAGGGTGGCAATCCGCAAGTTGTTTAAAAAATTAAGGGCTAAGTATGGGCCATATATACCAACCAATGATAGCAAAATCTGACATAGACGTGGAATTAAATGACATTTATAAATATTATCAACTTCAAACAGGAATCAAAGTAGTTTGTGAAGTTATTTTAAGTCATATATTATAAATACTTAGTTACAAATGATGCCCTCTATAAGGAAAAGAACAATTAGATTTTAGATTTAATAGATACTAATCACTTTCACACTGTCAGAGAGGTTAACACTACAATCCTTACCTAGTTTTTCCAGATGTATTTTTGACCGCTTTTCGGAAAGACTGATTTGCAGTAGATCTTGTAGAAAGTGTTCGAGGGGATGCACGAACAAAACCAGATGGTGGATTTTTAGGGATCTTCTTTACCAAATGTGTTACCCATTTTTTTTGTTCATCCTGAGAACATGCTAACAGCAGCATATCTCTTGCTGATGTTACATCATAACTTACTATGTTAAAAAAAAGAAAGACAAAGTCATACAATACCTAAAATGGCTCTACTGAAGCATAATTTTGTAAGTTCTTAAAATTTTAAGAGATTTACTATGCTTAATTAAGCTTGGAAAATATCTCTTTCTCCTTAATTAAGGCCGAACATTTAAAAAGAAAACATTAGTCACAAACTATTAAGAAAAATAAAAACAGAAATACAAAAAAATGCAGAAGTGAAACAAATTAATGTATTTTTAGAACATAAGTTTCTTATCTTAAAATAGCTGTTGCCTGTATTCTTTCTGTCAGGCTACCTCTGCTAACCTAGAGGACATTTTGTCCATGATCCAGCATGTTGGTCCAGGCAGTGAAAACCAGACAAAAAGAAAACAAGTACCAAGAAAAAAACTCATGGAGGAATAATACAGCGGAACTCACCTACAGTCCTCTCCAATTCAGAGTAACTTCTTAGAGGTACATTTTTTATAAAGGGGATAATGCTCTTTAAAAACATTGTGTTCAATGCTAAATCTGTAACTGTGAAGTGACAGCCACATGTTGCTCCACCATGTCAAAATATTACTTCTTACCTCTTTTCAAATTGGTGTAGAAAATGCTACACTTCAAGAAGCTATTTAAATGGGACTTAATTTTCTAATTTTTTATAAACTGTGAAAGTAATTTTTATGCCTTACCTTTACATGGAGAAATTAAGTCCTCTTTCTTATCTAAGTGATCTCTGTGGCACTTAACATGGCATCTTCGACATTCTAGGGCAGGAGGTGGCTTAAAAACATGCCAGAGAGGTTTGGCGCAGGCCTCACAGTTGGCAGGAAAGTGGTAGAGTGTAGGAATGAACTCATGGCCTTTGTGGTTTTGAAAATTAGTCTTTTCAGCTTGCTGTACTGGTTCCATCTCTACATCTTTTCTACATTCACCTTCATTTGCATATAGTATCTACATTCAGGAATGGTAAAACAAAGATTTTAAAAAGTCTTACTTGGTACATAAAAGTTTCAAATGTATAAAAAGCATTGGTAATATTTGCATTTACTTCACAAAATGCACTTAGTACTTAAGTAAAAGATCTATTATGGTTTTTACCTGGAATATTTTAGGAATTTCTTCAGTTTCAGCCCTGTAAACATCTCCTTGGGTTACAGGTCGAACGTGAAACAATTTACTAAAATAAAAATAAGTATGATTTAAGCTATTATAAAAACTCATCTACAGTAAAAGACAGACATTTCATTAAAGAAGACATAGAGATAGCAAATAAGAACATTACAAGATGTTCACCATCATTAGTCATCAGAGAAATGCAAATTAAAATTATAGTATCGCTATATACCTAATAAATTTAAAAACTAAAAATAGTAATAATGCCAAATGCTGATGAAGATGCAGAGAAACTACACCATTCACACAATTATGGCAAAAATTTAAAAGCTGCAGAGCCACTTCAAAAAACAGGATGGCACTTTCTTACAAAACTAAACAAATGGGGCACCTGGCTGGCTCAGTGGGTTAAAGCCTCTGCCTTCGGCTCAGGTCATGATCTCAGGGTCCTGGGATTGAGCCCCACACCGGGCTCTCTGCTCAGCAGGGATCCAGCTTCCCCTTCTCTCTCTGCCTGCTTCTCTGCCTAGTTGTGATCTCTGTCTCTCAAATAAATAAATAAAATCTTAAAAAAAAAAAATCTAAACAAACAAATGCTTAACATATGACCCAGCATTTGCACTCCTGGGCCTTCATTCCAGAGAAACGAAAGTTTATTATTTATTAAAAAAAACTTGTGCATGAATGTTCACAGCAGCTTGATTTATAATAGCCAAATGCTGAAAATAACCCAAATGAATGGTTAAACAAACTGTGGTACATTCATACCATGGAATACTACTCAACAATAAAGAGAAATAAACAACTTGGGTCAATCTCAAGAGAATTATGTTGAGTGAAATTATGTTGAGTGAAAAGAGCCAATCTCAAAGTTTACATACTATCTGATGAGAAAACTACAGAGATGGAGAACAGAGAACAGTAGCCTGGGATTAGAGTGGGAAGGAGAAAGGGCCCTTGTTATGGCTACAAAAGGGTAGCAAGATGGGTCCCTTGTAATGGAACTGTTCTGTAACTGGTGGTGTTCATATGAATCCATACATGTGATAAAGGCATATATATTAGAAAGAAGCACATGATTATATTTGTAGAAAAGTCCTGTGGAATCCACCAAACACCCCAACAAAACTAGTAAGTAAACAGCAAGATTAAAGAATTCAAGATCAATATATAAAAATGAGTAGTACTGGAACGACTAGATATCTACATGGAAAAACACACACCTACACATTCAAAACTAACCTCAACTGCAATCTCTTACCAAACACAAAAGTAAATTTTGAGATTAATTATAACTTAAATATAAAGCCAGAACAATAAAATTCCTCAAAAAAAAAAAAAAATCCACAGAATACCATCACAACCTTTGGGCAGGCAAAATTTCTTAGACTACAAAAGGTTGTAATTCTTAAAACTGGCTCCCATTAAAAGACACCATAAAGAAAATGAATAGGCACATATAAATTTACATGAAGTTCTAGAATAGGCAAAACTTGGTAATAAAATTCAGATGATCTTTTTCTTCTCCTGAAAAAAGTGGGCTTTCTAGGTGATGGAAATATTCTTTATCTTGTTTTACATGGGTGTTTGTCATTGTCAAAAGTCAGTGAACACAATACTTAAGAGGTATGCATTTTTATTACATAAAAATTCTGCCTCAATAAAAAGGTAAAATAACCAACTTTCATCAATCTGAAAGTACTGAACTTTTGAAGTTGAAAGATGGTATCCTTAATATTAGTGTTTATGTATTATTCCACCTAAGTTGATCATTTAAATTTTCACAACTAATGCTTCTTTAAAACATTAGGAAATTAAAAAAAATATATGGTACGCGCACAAGAACAGACACACAGATCAACAGAAAAGCATACAGAGCCCAGAGATAAACCCATGCCCTTTATGATCAATTAATCTACAACGAAGCAGGCAAGAAAACAAAATGGGAAAAATTCTCTTCAACAAATGGTACTGGGAAAACTGGACAGCTACATGCAAAAGAATGAAACCAGACCACTTTCTTTTACCATACACAAAAATAAACTCAGAATGGAGGAAAGACCTAAATATGAGACCTGAAACCATAAAACTTGTAGAAGAAAACATAGGTAGTAATCTCTTTGACATAAGCCACAGAAACATTTCTCTAAATAGGTCTCCTTTGGCAGGGAAAGTAAAGCAAAATTAAACTCTTCAGACTATACTATAAAAAAGGCTTTTTACATGGCAAAAAAAAAAAAATCAATAAAACAAAAAGATAACGTACTGAATGGGAGAAGATACTTGTAAATGATCTATGGATTAGGGGTTAATAAAAAAAATATATACAGAACTTACACAATTCAACATCAAGCCCCCTCCCCCCCATAACCCAATTAAAAATAGGCAGAGGAGGGGCACCTGGGTGGCTCAGTTGGTTAAGCATCTGCCTTTGGCTCCGTTCATGATCCTGGGGTCTTTGGATCGAGCCCCATCTCCCGGCTCCCTCCTCAGCAGGCAGTCTGCTGCTTCTCTTTCTTCCTCTACCCTCCCCCTCCCCTACCTTGTGTTTGCTCCCTCTCTTTCACTTGTTCTCTCAAATAAATAAATAAAATCTTAAAAAAACGGGCAGAGGGCATGAACATACATTTTTCCAAAGAAAACATACAGATAGCCAAAAGACATGAGAAAATGCTCAATATCTGTAACTATCAGGGAAATGCAAATAGAAACAATAAGGCATCTCCCTATACCTGTCAGAATGGCTAGGTTTAAAAATACAAGAAATAACAAGTGTTGGCAAGGATGTGGAGAAAAAGGAATCCTCATGCACTGCTGGTGGGAATGTAAGCTAGAGCAGCCACTGTGGAAGACAGTATGAAGGTTTTTCAAAATATTAAAAATAGAATAACCATATGCTCCAATAATTCCATTACTGGGTTTTTACCCAAAGAATATGAAAATACTAATTCAAAGGGATGTATGAACCCCTATGTTTATTGCAGCATTATTTATAATAGCCAAGATATGGAAGCAACACAAGTGTACAACCATAGGTGAAGAGATTATTCAGCCATAATAAAACAAGAAATATTGCCATTTGCAACAACGTATGTAGAGTCAAGAAAGTATAAAACTATATCAAGTTAAGTCAGAGAAAGACAAATACCATATGACTTCACTTATATGTGGACTTTAAAAAACAAAACAAATGAACAAAGAAAAAAAAACAACTAAAAAAACCAGACTCTTAAATATAGAGAACATTTAAACTGATGGTTACCAGAGGGGAGGTGGGTGGGACAGTGGGGAAAATACTAGGTGAAGAGGATAAGGATTATACTTATTGTGTTAAGTAATGAGTAATGCACAGAATTATTGACTCACTATGTTATATGCCTGAAACTAATATAACACTGTATATTAAATATACTTGAAAAAAGAGAAAAATTGAGAAATAAGATTTCAGTACTCTTCGGTAGTTGCTTAATTCTTTTTATATTCTAGCTATAACTGACTTCACAAATGTTTAATTCTAAAGGAATGGTAATACTTCATTTTAAGTTTATATTTTTCATGAATAGCACCCACCACATTTCACTTTGAATTTATATTTTGTTGTATGTTCTACCTTTTCTACTACTTCTTTTACTTACTACTACTTACTATCTGTAAGCTCCTTAAAAATGGATCCATCTCACTCATCTTTGTACAATCTATAAGACCCATGATGATACAGGCAGCAGTGCTTAAGAAAAGGTTTTAGAATGAACACAAAGGAAAAAGCCTAAGCTTATTAAAGCCTCTATTAAAAACAAAAGATATATTTACATTTCCTTAACAATGACTACATAATTATATATAGTACTTTTGGAGATGCTCTTAGAACCTAAAACTAATCAACACTTGAAATAAAAAATGTGTCTTTAGAATACATGAATCAGCTATGCAAAATTTTCCCTCTCACATTTTGCTAAAGATGTATGCAAAGTTTTAAAGTTTGTTAAGAGAAGTATGCCATATCATTTAACAAAATATAAACTAAATTCTAAGTCTAGGGGTGCCTGGTGGCTCAGTTGGTTAAGCAGCTGACTTCAACTCAGGTCATAACCTTAGGCTTCTGGGATGGAGCCCCATGTGGGGCTCCCTGCTCAGTGGGGAGTCTGCTTCTCTCTTTGCCCCTCCCCCTACTGGAGCTCTCTCTCTCTCTCAAATAAATAAATAAAATCTGAAAAAAGAAAACCTAAATTGTAAGTATAAAAATAATTATCATAAGTTAATATTTAACTGACTTAAAATTCAGCCAAAGGCAACTTACTCTATGTCCAACACCATGGATGGATTGGATTGTTCCTTATCTTGTTCATCATTATAGAACAAAATTTTTTTGCTGCTCACCACAACATACTGAAATGAGAAAAAAATGGGAAGATATATACAAGCAACATTAACTTGGTTTAAAATAATAAGCACTTATACTTGACATTTATGTCTAAAGTGTACTGTATTAATCTGAGATCAATGCTAAAAATAGATCACTTAATACAAGTCCTATGCTTTAAAAGTAAAATATATAACAGAATATCAATTAGAAAAAGTAAGGCATATAATACCTGCTTCTTCCAGCCATATCGTTTGATATTTCCTCGATTTGGTATTGAAAGCCAACCTTCAATTCTTGACTCTAGGAGAAAAAGAATATATCGTCTTCAGTCTTAAGTTGTAACAAGAGGAAAGCTATTACATGTTGTCTGACAGCATGCAGCAACAGGCATTTGAACACAGCTAAATGAGTAAGTGCTATAATTTGCTCTTCCATGCTTCAATCACACAAATCAACTTTAATGGCCATACAAATATTGCAGAAAAAAATCCCAAGCGACTTTTCCCATAAAATTAACATTTAGTACTCAATTATAAAAGTATGAAGTAAAACAATACCCTTAAGAGCCAGGCAAGACTGGAATGGATTGCAGCTTAAATGGATATGATACAGAAGACTTTAAATATCATTTAACACTCATAAAAATACTTAGCAAAAAAAAAAAAATGCAGCAAGTGGAACAAATCAGAGCGATGACTTACACAAGAAAGAGCAAGCAAAAGTACAGAGAATTATCCTATTACTCACAGAAGATAAGAATAGAAGATAAATAAATAAGGAATGCAGGCAGAATCAACTAGATATAAAGAATAAGAGACAAGCATTTTATTTGTTTTCTCAGCACAATATTCTGATAAACTTTTTGGTAAAACACCTATAAAATCTAAATAAAACTGTCCAAATCTGGTTGGGGAGTACTTAATTCTAGAGATAAGTCCAAATGCAATTCTCACCAAACTACAGAGATATAAATGAAATCTTTTAAGTATGTTATACCAGAATTTGATCAACAGCAGAAGAACACAGAATTGAGTTGGTTAGCTGCTAATATTTTAACCAGTTTGTGCATACTAGAAATTCCTTGACAAATTCAATCAAGGCATTTAAAAATAAACATTATTACTATTTAAATACAATTAATGCTTATTAGAAATATCTGGAGGAAAATAAGATTGTTAGAAATGATTATTTTATATTAAGTTAGAAATAAGAGCATTTAATTGTTTTCTATATCTATCTTTAATATTTAAGACACACAAAAATAGAAAAGTAGCCAATTTTCAAGTATAATGCTCAAATCATGACCCTAATGGGAATATGTAATGTCTTTCTCCACATAACTTAAATCATTGTAAAACATCTAAGTCTTAGAGTAATTAAAACAAAAGGTAACATTTACTGAACATTTATGGTTTGACATGTGCTTTCCAAGTAACATCCCACATTTCATATACCTATTATCCTATGAATATATGATATTATATTCCTATGAATACAGGATAGGATAGCTTCTACTATCATTCTCCATTTACAAATGAAGACACTAAGGTTTAGAAAGTAAACAGACTTGCTCAAGGGTACACTCCATCAGTAACTGTCAAAACAGTAGGTTTACTCTAATTTCTGAGCTTGTGTTCTTAGAACATAATGCTACTCTGTCTTTTAACTAAAAAGCTTTGCAGTTAATTGAATCAGAAGTAATATTCTTCTTGTTCTAACTTCTTCCAGGCACCTAATGTCCTTTGGTTTTGTTATTCCCCTTAATCTAAACTAGTTGTAAAGGTGGAGAAGATAATGAGAAACCTGAGCTCAAAATGATCCTCCTCTTCTCCCAACATTTTTCTTAGTTGCTGTTAATTTAGTTTAGCAATAATTATTTCGTCTTCTTAGGTAGTTTCTTGATAAGTTTTTTAAGATCAGGGACCATATCATAACACTATTTTTATATACCTCAAGATATCTGACACACAAGAGTAGGTAGGTACTTGACAAATATTTGTTGATTATTTTGCAATTCTGTTTTTTTTTTTTTTTTTCTGAATTAGCCAGTCACTCTCGTAAATAATTGTTATAATTTAAAAACCAAAGGGGAGTTTCATATTAAATAACATGCAGAAGGTTGCTAATCACTCACAAATATTCTATCTTACAAAAGCAACAAGTTATCGCTAGGAAAATTTCCCTGCAGTGTGTCCCAAACTGCAGCTCTTACTCCTCTTAAGTCTATTTAATGTAAGTAATTCCTCACAAAAAAGATGCGAAAGTCACTGAAATGTTGACATTTATATAAAATTGTGTATGCCAAAATACCCCATCCCCCAGCTATTTCTCTATGAGAAAAAATGCCAAAATTATTTATGCTTTATGGCTGTAGGTTCTTAAGAAACAGAGCTAAGGAACCACCCCAAAATATTTTAATTGTATTCAGAAGTGATATAAAAAAGGAAATTAATCAATGCTCAAGATTTCAGATGCATTATCTCCAAACCATTGATTAGATTTGGGCACATCAGAAGCTGTTATATACTCAAATACTTGGAAACACACTAAGAAATCCACTATTTACAGGTTTAAGTTACATAGACTGAGATAAAGCTAGATGGAGAGAGAATGATGCAGATAATCCGTAAGAGACAATGAATATTAATAGAGTGTTGATATCAAGTGTTTTCTCTAGTGCTTCATCTACTTTTACATTCTTTTCAGATTATTAGCTCAGTGGTTTCAAAAGGAAGGAAAGAGAAAGAACAAGGGAGGAGAGGCAGTTATCATGTTAGTCTTTTTGTCATCGAGGCAATGGGAAAATCTTAACCCAAGTGTAACCTTTATATTTACACTGCACTAAGATACAACCTGCTACAGAACCAAAAGGAGGGTGAAGACATAAAAGAATTAGGTGAATAAAAGTGATTTTAAGAACTTCACAGGATTGTACGACAGATCATTTTTTTTCTAAGTTTTTTTAGAACTGGGAAACTTAAGAGAAATCATCTAGTTAAGGACAAGATGCCCACTAAGGTTATAGAGGCTTAGCCCTTAGATATACATGATAATTAAATGAGAATCTTTATATTGAATGATGAAATCTATTACTAAGTCATATTATCAGTTCATCCACTCAACATTTTTTTTTTAAAGATTTTATTTATTTGACAAAGAGAGAGAGAGAGAGAGAGAGAGAGAGCAAGCACAAGCAGGGGAGCAGCAGGCTGAGCAGGAGGGAGAAGCAAGCTCCCTGCTGAGCAGAGAGCACGACTTGGGGCTAGATCCCAGGACTCTGGGATCATGACCTGAGGCAAAGGTGCCCCGATCCACCTAACTTCTTGGGAGGGAAAAACAAAACAAAACAAAACAGAAAACATCTCAGGGTATTTGGGTGGCTTAGCTGGTTAAACATCCAACTCTTGGTTTCAGCTCGTGATCTCAGGGCCCTGGCCCTGAGCCCCACCTCAATCTCCTTCTCTCTCTCTGACCTTCCCCCTCCTCTCCACCTGCATGCACATGCATGTGTGTTCTCTCTTTCTCTCTCTAAAATAAATAATCTTTAAAAAAAATCTTGGAGCACCTGGGTGGCTCAGTGGGTTAAGCTGCTGCCTTCGGCTCAGGTCATGATCTCAGGATCCTGGGATCGAGTCCCGCATCGGGCTCTCTGCTCAGCAGGGAGCCTGCTTCCCTCTCTCTCTCTCTCTCTGCCTGCCTCTCTACTTGTGATCTCTGTCAAATAAATAAAATCTAAAAAAAAAAAAAAAAATCTTGCTGGGCTAAAAAAAGATCCATATTTCAAAAGGCCTTTATTTTAGCTGTTAAGTAAATGTATTCCATACAAAGTCCTCCCTTTTCAGCCTGTAGTTCAATTAACTAATTTTCTACGCTAAGTAAAATTAATAGTCATTATCTTCAAAAATTTTAGATACTTGAATCATATGTAACTCTCTTAAATTAAGAGCGACTATCAGAATTCTTTAACAGTTCTTCCTAGATATGACGGCAAAACCTTCTTTATTTGCCAATGCCCATTTTTAAGTTTTAGCAAATTTATTTAATAACTTTTTCTTTTTTTAAGATTTTATTTATTTGACAGAGAGAGACACAGCAAGAGAGGGAACACAAGCAGAGGGAATGGGAGAAGGAGAAGCAGCTTCCCGCTGAGCAGGGAACCTGATGCAGGGCTTGATCCCAGAATCCAAGGATCATGACCGAGCCGAAGGCAGATGTGTAATGCCTGAGCCACCCAGGCACCCCAAGTTCTAGTAGATTTAGAACAGATTTTTAATTTACTAAGCAAAACATCTGATGCAAAAAAGGGTTAAAAAAACACTGATAGAGATTATCCATTACTGTCTACATACAGTGTGAAAGTTAGCACTATAGAGATCTCTGTAATGTTTCAAGACTAAGAGTGCACTAATAAGAGGGATACCAGACTGTCTCATTTTAGAGCAATGAAGAATGCCCACCAGTATTATTTTTTCCTTCACTTGGTTTGAATTTTGAAAACCTTAAAATCTCTGAAAATACACAGCTATTCTAAGTGATATAACTCAGAATGGAGCCACATTTTAGTTTCTTTGCCGACTGTTTCCTAAATGGATTTATTAGGTCAGGATTCAGAAATCTACATGGAGTCCTAATTTAAGTCTGCCAATCAAACCATCTGATCATCCTGAGTTTAACTTTCTTGAATAAGCCAGAATGGAAGACAAAACTCATCACCTGCTTCCTCTTTAGATGTCTCCCAAACTCATCATTCAATTCAAATTTTTCTAAGTAATATTCATCAATAAAGTCTCTGCAATGTTTAACCTAATACAAAAAAAACCAAGGCAAACATAATAAGACATTATAATCAAAGTTAAACGGAAATGGGTGGAATAAAGACAAAAAACCTTGTCAGGATATTTAACTTCCACTAAATCGAGTAAGAATTCCTTTACTAAATAACTCAAGACATAGCTTGGGGTTAATGAAGAGGGACTCTAAGCTACAATTTCATTTCAACAATTTCAAGAATGTAGCCAAACACCCCTAAAAGTCATACTCTGATGATTAAATCTAACTTTTGAAAGATTTTCAAACAACAGCTGAAGCAAGAGGTTCTTGTTAAATCCAAAATGATCCTCTGATAAAGGACATGCACCTACAAGATTTTCAAGATGCAGAAGGTTTCAGAGAACCAATAATGGGAAAACAGAAGGAACTCCTTGACCAGTGTAATAAGAAATTTCACTCTCTGTCCTTCTCAGATACCTAATTTGGGGCTAGCAAAGACACAAAAGGAAGAGGGCAGAGATGACATGGTATACAAGTAAGAGTTAAATCTAACACATTATTCAGGAAATACATAAATTAAAATTGATTTTCATGTTTATAACCATGTGAACAAAACTTCTAAAACCTTGAACAAAAGATATGTAGATGTCAAATATATGTGTGTGTATATTTATACCCTATTTATTCCTAGATTGAACTTATGTGTATTGCCTACCTCTGTTAAAAAAATATAAATGTACTGGGGTGCCTGGGTGGCTCAGTGGGTTAAAGCCTCGGCCTTCAGCTCAGGTCATGATCCCAGGGTCCTGAGATCGAGCCCTGCAATGGGCTCTCTGCTCAGCAGGGAGCCTGCTTCCCACCCGCTCTCTGCCTGCTGCTCTGCCTACTTGTGATCTCTCTGTCAAATAAATAAATAAAATCTTAAAAAAAAAAAAATATATATATATATATATATAAATGTACTATAACTTACACTACAATAAACCCAAGAATAGGTGTTTATTTTTTAATTTACTCTCTACTGGGAAAAAAAGACAAAAGAAAAAAGTCTGAAATCCTACATAATCACTTTTGTCTTTGACTACCCCCTCACTACATCTCTCAATCCTTTTTTATTTATTTATTTATTTATTTATTTCTATTTCTCTAAATTTGAAACTTAAAGTCGGACCAAAGTTTATCACTACTACATTAGAAAGGTCTCTCTATAGGCTGCTGTGGTTCTGATTATTAAGCCCAGTTCTTAGTTTTCGTATAATACAAAAAACCAAAAACATAAACATTAAAGAGCTATTACTCATGAAACATACAATTTTCTTTAAATAGTGAAAGGTAAAAGCAGCAGCTTCAACTTTCAACATGGAGTTAGGCGTTCATAGGTTCATAAGGTTCTTCAAGATTTTTATTCAGATACAGCCTCTCAGATTTACTAATAGCCTAAGATTTCTTTCGACTGCTCTTATTCTATAAAATGCAGACATAATCAGACTTTGGCTATCAGAAACAGAAATATCTTAAGGTTCATGGAAAAAAATGACAAAGGGTAGAAAGTTAAATGAAAGAAACATATATTAATTTCCATGTCTTTAATCAAACCTGAATGAGTAGAAATATTCTTACCTGGAAGGTTTCCATCAGTTTCATCAGCACTAGGAAAACTAGCAACACTTGTAGAATCCGAAAGGTCCAAAAGTTTAGCACGCAATTGCTCAATATCACTCTCTTTGCTAGCCAATTGCATCTGAAGCTCATTCTTATGTGCACATTCTTCAACCAATTGCTATTTTGAAAAATACAAAAAATTATCCAATTTCCAATATTAAGAAATTAAGAATTAATGGAACTATAAATGATAAAGAATCTAAAGCTGCTCTTCCTAAAAAATTATTGTAAGCTTCATGAATGCTCACTACTACAGATTATGGTATTATTTTAAAAATGTAAGTTCTCTTCCTCAGTAATACACTGCTTGGGTAACCTCCTTTTCCCCTTGCTTTTAACAAATTTTTTGTTTTAATTTTAAAATACAAAGCAGCTGGGACCTGGGTAGCTCAGCTGGTTAAGCACCCAACCCTTGATTTTGGCTCAGGTCATGATCTAAGGCTTGTGAGATCGAGCCTCGCATCAGGCTCTGGGCTGGGCAGAGAGCTTAAGATTAATGCTTAAGATTCTCTCTTGCCCTCTTTGTCTGCTGGGCCCCCCTCCCTCTCTCTAAATAAATAAATAAATACATACATACAAAGCATCAAAAACCAAACACCAAACACCTGTTAAAAACAACAGGAAATGCTTTTATGGCTTCCAATGAAATAGTTTAAAAGGTACAGAAAGCTTCTCAGGATGGTAAAACCACAAATAATAATCAGTGCTTGCATCTAAATCAGTCCAGAGACCATGTTCTTAATTTTGTGCTATTAACAAGCCAGGAAATATCAAAAAATTAAGTTTGATATTTTGATTTCTGAAAAGTGAGTCCTGATTAGAGAAAACAAAAAATCTGTACTACTTCAAATCCTCTATCTCAACTATACTTAGTATTTTCCTAGTCCTATCTCTATTTCAGTCTAGTGTCAAAGAGGCAAACGCTTGGTAGTTTCTCTCGAAGCAGTATCTCTAATCAAGCAAATGCTAATGGGTAAGAATTACTCAATTATCATGGTTAATAGATAACAGAGTATCTTTCTAGTCTTTCAAGATCACTGTTCATATCAGAGTCATAAAAATCAATCTGTGGACTCGACAAACCTGAATATGCATTTTTATACTAAAAAATCTAGATAAGATCAACAGATGACAGGTATAAATAGCAATGACAAATTAAGAAAATAATCCTGCAAACACATACACACACACACACACACACACACACATAAACCTTACCGCCTGCATGTCATTTAGTTCCTTCTGATGTTTCACTACCATCTGGTTGAATTTCTCTCTTTCTTGGTTGAGTTCCAGCTGTAGCTTTCGATTTTCCTTCTCTTTCTTTCTCAAATCCTGTGTATTAGCTTTCTTTCTATCAATTTTAAAATCTTTCCGATTCATTATTTCTGCCAATTTGTTAACAGCCTATTAAAATATTAAAATAGTATTAATAAAGGTCTATATCATCTAATTAGATATATACTATAATCTAATTATATCTAATTTAAATCTCCACTAAAATATATTTTTATTTCCTTCAAAATCAGAAAGTAGGACTCTGTGTGTAAGGATAAGAACCTAATGAAGGTTGGGACATGATAACTGGTAGCATGAGTAACTATTACCGTTTTATCTTGTTCAAATGTAAGAACCAAATAGGCTTGCAAAAATACAATTATCCAGCACTTGTTATAATGTAGGCACTATGACAGGTACTAGATATAAAAATAGAATATACAAGGGCGCCTGGGTGGCCTCTGACTCTTGGTTTCGGCTCAGGTTGTGATCTCAGTGTAGTGGGAGAGCCCAAGATCAGGTTCTGCGTTCAGTGCGGAGTCTGCTAGGGATTCTCTCTCCCACTGCCCCTTCTGCTCATGATCTCTCTCTCTCAAATAAATAAATATATCTTTAAAAAAATAGAATACACAGTTATGCCCCAAAGTTATGTCCATCATCTCTAATCTGGTGGAGGAGCCAGACAAGCAAGCATTATAGTAGAGAGTGGTGAGTAAAAAGAAAAGAGGCAAAAAGATGTTATGGGAGCAGTATCTAACTGAAACTTGGGAGGTCAGGGATGGCTTCCTGGTGTACCTGCTATGTGTCCACCTTATGTTTCTTAAAAAGACAAACAGGAGTTGAATAAGCAAAATGAAACAATATTAAAGAGGGGAGTCAAGGACAGCCAAGAATGGCATTACAATCAGATGAAACAATACACAGGCAATAGGGCCTAAGATAATAATTTTTTTCTTCTGGACAAGGAGAAAAGTAAGAGGACAGGGAACCAGACTAGGCCATACTGAGGTCCTTTTGCATGTAAGAGGGAATATAAACGTTAGCTGAGGCTAACCCCTTCTGCCAGAGTAAAGAATATATTCAAAATGAGACAGAAGTCTTAAAAACATTAGGCTACATAAACTAAAACATAGTCATGGTATTTTCAGCAATGATGTTAAAAAAAAAAAAGATTTGTTCCATTAAAATAGAAAAAAGGGGGACGCCTGGGTAGCTCAGTCGGTTAAGCTGCTGCTTTCAGCTCAGGTCGTGATCCCAGGGTCTTGTGATCAAGTCCCACATCAGGCTCCTTGCTCAGCAGGCAGCCTGCTTCTCTCTCCACCTCTGCCTGCAACTCTGCCTGCTTGTGCATGCGCTCACTCTCCCTCTCCCTCTGACAAATAAACGAATAAATTCTTAGGAAAACATGCCTTAAAAAAAAAAAAAAAGAAAAAACCTGAGCCACTATCATTTCCATGTAGATTTGGTCCTATCTAGGATGAGGAGCCCATAAATTTTTTAATGCAGTAAAAACTTACTTCACTGAACTCATAATGAGTAATTTTTTACAATAGTAAATCTAACATATTACAAGAAAAATCAAACACAAAAATCTATTATGAATAAAGTAAAAAGCCCTTATAGTATCATCCATCAAAGAGCACCTCTGCTTAAGTCTCTTCTTTCAATCTGCTGGGTGTGTATCTAAATTTTCCCTATGTACAATAAACTGATTACAAATCTATTTAAATTTAAAAACTGAATCATGCTGTACATTCTGTGCTGTGACTTGCTTTTTAAATTTGATTTTATATATCATAGGAAAGATTTCCCTATGTCATTATGTATCTATTTCATTTACTTTTTAAAAAAAAATGTATTTGACAAAGCGAAAGAGAAGCAGGGGGAGCTGCAGAGGGAGATGGAGAAGCAGACTCTCCACTGAGCAGGGAGTCCGACATGGTACTTGATCCCAGGAGTCTGGGATCATGACCCAAGACGAAGGCAGATGCTTAAGCGACTAAGCCACCCAGGTGCCCCTATTTCATTTATTTTTAATGGCTTGTTTGCATTGCATAGATGTATTATGATTTGTCAATACTATGCTGATGGGTGGTTGGGTTAATTTTACTTTTCACCATTAAAAATGTTGTTGCATAATTACATCTGTATATACTTCTTTTGAGCATTTATGGAGTTTTTAATATAGGATAAATTCCCAAATGTGCAGTTACTAGGTCAAAGAATATGCACATTAAAATGTGTTAGTCTGTGTTAACTATTCTCATAGTTTACTCCCTCAAAAACTATACAAATAAACTTTCCCCATGTTCTTGCCAAATATGAGGATTGTATCTAATTTAAATGTGCCCATTTGTCAAAAACATACCTCATTATTACTTTAATTTCTATTTCTTGGCTTACTGTTATGGTTAAGCTTCTTAAAATTCTTTACTGTTTCCTTTTCTCTCAAATGCCCTCCTTTTTCCCACATTAAATTGCCTTTTTAAAATTTGTACATACTCTTTATATTTATCTGTATTTGCTGTAAATATTCTACTTAGTTTTTTTCTTTCAACTTATGTTGTTTTGGACTCCAGAGACTTGAATTTTTGTGTAATAAACGTCAAATGTCAATCTTTTTTCTTCATGGTCTCTGTATATGAAGGTACACAGAACTTCCACTGAAGGATTTTCAACAGATATTAGGTGCATTTTTGAAAGATTAATCTGGTTGCAACATAAAAAACTGCTGAGATGGAGAGCAGGTAAGTGGTAAAGGGGCTATTACAAATGTTTAATAAAAAAGCAAAAAAATACTGGGATGTCTGGGTGACTCAGTCTGCTAAGCATCTGCCTTTGGCTCAGGTCATGATACCAGGGTCCTAGGATTGAGTCCTGCATCAGGGTCCTTGCTCAGCGGGGAGCCTGTTTCTCTCTCTCCCTGATGCTCCCCCTGCTTGTACATGCACACACTCTCTCTCTCTCTGGTGAATAAATAAATAAAACCTTAAAAAAAAAAAGGTAAAAAACTTTATTTTATCATAAAATCAACTGAGGTACACAATATGTTATGAAGAATTTAAACTACTAGATAACTTAATAAAATGATAAGATATCAAGTTAAATCTGATCTAGCTGCTTCACTAAATATACAGCAAAATGATAGAGCCACCCCTATGGTTTATTTATTCCTATTTCTTCCCTTTTGGCTTTAGTCGAGTGTTTTCACTAAGTTTTCCTACCGTTAATTATGGGTCTTCTGTACAATCTAAAATATGTTCTTACTAGTCAAATGATCAGGCAAGCTACTTTCTTCTTCCTTTATTTAAATTCTAGTTAGTTAACATACAGCATAATATTAGTTTCTGGAGTAGAAATTGATGATTCATCACTTACATTAACTAACCCAGTGCTTATCACAAGTGTCCTCCTTAATGCCTGTCAACCATGTAGCTTACCCCCCGCCTCCTTTCCAGCAATCCTAAGATTGTTCTCGATAGTTAAGAGCCTCTCTTATGGTTTGTGTCCCTCTTTTTTCTTTCCTTTCCCCTATATTCCTTTGTTTTCTTAAATTACACTCATCAGTGAAATCATATGGTATTTTGTCTTTCTCTGACTTATTTTGCTTAGCATGATACAGTACAGTTCTCTCCCTGTGGCTGCAAATGGTAAGATTTCCTTCTTTTTTTTAAGGCTAATTACTATTCCATCTATCTATCTATCTCACATCTTCCTTCTTAACTCAATTGAAATCCAATTTTCTGAAAAGTCTTCGATATTGAAGAAAGAATATTACATTATTTGTTCCAGTGAAAAGTTTGAACATTATAACCTAAGTTTTAAGAAAAAGTACACAAAAAACAAATACTAATTTCTGAATATATGATATTCAAATACAAACATTTGGAAAGGGCCAAGAGAGCATGTATACCTGCGTTTTGAGGGTTCTTTCTGTATTGATAATCTTTTCAAAGGCAGCCTTAAGATTACTGATCTCCTCCTCCTTCTTCAATTTATATTCTGTTAATAAATTATATAAAGTGTTATTGTATGACATTAAATTGTGTTCTAAATTAACAATGTTCTTTACTCAAATTAGTATATACCACATAACTTTTAGTAACTTCGTAAAGATAATTCTTTTTTGTTCAGCTTTACTGAGCTATAACTGACAAATCTGTAAGATACTTAGGCTGTGCAACGAGATTTGATACAAGTATATGTCATGAAAGAATTCCACCATCAAGTTACTGAACACATCCATCACCTCACAGACTTACCATTTTTGGGGCTGAGAACACTTAAGTTCTACTAAGATAATTCTTAAGGCTACAAAAGTTATTTAACATATGAAAACAAATTTCAAAAACCTAACACACAATATAAATAGGTCAAGATTTACCACTGAACTTGATTAAACATTATGATTAAAAAAGAAAAACAAACAAAAAACCTTACATACCTTCCTCTGCCCTCCTCATTTTATCGGTTATCTCTTCATTTTCTTTTCTTAATAATTCAATATCTTTGGTTAACATGCTGGTTGTTTCTTCAAGCTTAACAAAATACACAAAGGTTTAAGTTACATTCACTTTGCTAGTCTTGTATTTAAAACAATGACCTTAAACAAACAACTTTGCATTTTCCATAGATGTGGAGTCAGATACTGCTTTGTTATAAAAATGCCTGGGTTCTGGTTTAAGATATGTGGATATACTTAAATTCAAATATACTTCATTTATCCTTCGTAAGAATCTTGTGGAATAGGTATTATTTCCCTTTCTTTCTCCCCCCCCCCCCTTTTTTTTTTATATAAAAGTAGACTCTACACCCAACATGGGACTCAAACTCACAACTCCAAGATTAAGAGTTGCATGATATACTGACTGAGGCAGCCAGGCACCCCAGTATTATTTCTATTTTATAGACGAAAAATCTGAGGTTTAAGGTTGTAACGCAAATTGCCAAGACCATGTAACTTCTCAGAGGCAGAGCTAAGCTTTGAACCCAAGACTACTAATACCAGAGCACTTCATGGTAACTTCAAAAGAAAAATCTAACTCCCCTTTCAATCTCCATGATCTATATAGAAAATAGTATAAATTTCAGGAATAGTAATTGTAGTACTGGTTTTCTGGGATTAATTTGTAGATATCCATAAAGAATTTCTCATCCCAAAACAGTTTCTCTAAGTTTTATAAAATTCTGGCCACAAAGTCAGTTGCAATGTATTGAGATAATACAACAATAAATTTAACCCAAGCACTTCTTCACATAAAATATATTAAGATCTATAGCTAGAAAGAGAAAAAACATATTACACTGAATAAGGATTTCAGTCATTAACAAACCATTAACAATGGTTTTGGATTATATAAACTATTTTATATGTAAGTACAGATGACCACTCTGTATAAGTCAAAGTAAATACATATGCACACATATTCACCCTAACACTTTAAGATGTGACCTATTTTGATTTAGATAAATTTCAGTCATAAAACTTACCTGACAATCACACTTACCCGACTAACAGTATGATCTTTATCTGTAATCTCTTGTCTATTTCTGGAAGCAGCTTTCTTGCTTTCTTGGGTTAATTCAAAATACTGTTCTTCTAGAAGCCCTCGAGCCAACTGCTCAGACTCAGCTTTTGTTTCTGCTAGATCCAGCTGAGTAGCAAGGGTTTCCCTGCAATAGATTTATAAGAGAAATGGATATAAAGAAATTCAGTTATTCTTCCAACTTAATGACATGCTTAAAGAAGACAACTATATTTAAACAATAAGAATTAAGTATTTTATTGCTTAAAATAAAACTGATTATTGAATCCAATGTAAAAATTCTATAAAAGTAATAAATTTAACTTCTAACATTTTGAAAAACTGTAAAAGTAAAGACCTCTTTAATCCTGTACCTGCTTTTGTGCTTAACTAAGAAAAGGTAGTAAAGCAATGGCAAGCAGTCTACTTTTGAAAACGAACTTGTTGTAGATTTAGAATGGAAGGTAGCATAGGAGAGAGGAAAAGTAATAGGCTTGTAAACCAGAAGGCCAGACCTTAACCCTTATCCCTGTTCTTCACTAATTGGGTAAGGAGACTGGGCAAATTTCTTACATTTCCTGGAGCTCAATTTAATCAAATCTGTAAAATGAGAGGGTTAAATGATTTTTGAGATCCCTTTCAGTTCTGAAATGTAATGAGATTATGATGACTTATAAATAGATTTGTAAACCACTATAAACTATTCTAGGAATGCTCCTTGGGAATTATACTTTAAAGCTTTTTGGAACTGACATTCAGATCAGGACCAGATCATTCTAGTTTGCTTGCTCTTGCTAAAGAACTTCTGTTCAATAAGCTCTCTGAGTCATAACTGTATCTTCCCTATATACAGTAGATACTCAATACATGTTTGCTAAGTGAATGAATGACTTCCATCTATTTTTTACTAAGGGAATAATACAAATGAAATTTTCTTTTTTTTTTTTTTTAAAGGTTTTATTTATTTATTTGACAGAGATCACAAGTAGTCAGAGAGGCAGGCAGAGAGAGAGGAAGGGAAGCAGGCTCCCTGCTGAGCAGAGAGCCCGATGCGGGGCTCGATCCCAGGACCCTGGGATCATGACCTGAGCTCGATCCCAGGACCCTGGGATCATGACCTGAGCTTAACCCACTGAGCCACCGAGGCACCCCAAATAAAATTTTCTTTCTCAAGCCTAAGGAGGGAGACATATACTAACTAAAAAAAAAAAAAAAAATTTATTTGTCCAGCATTTACCTAAATGTTTACTATGTGTCAAACACCCCTGTCTGAATTAAGACATACAGTAGTAACAAAGTCTCTGCCCTGAGGAAGCATATATTAATGGGATGAAAAAAGCAATTTTAAAAAGATGAATATATAGCATGCCACAGAGAACAAAATAAAAAAAAGGTGGAAGAGGCCGTGAATGTGCATTTTATATAGGGTGATCAAGGAGGCCTCTCTGCTAAGAAGACATGTGAGAAGAGATATGAAGGAAGTAATGGAGTGATCTATGCAGGTATCTGAAAATACAGGGTTAAGGTGGAAGAAATAATCTAGTAACAAATGCCCTAACTTTGGTCTGCAAGAAGCTAATGTGAGTGAGGTGAGAGATGAAGGAAAGTTGTGAGAAATGTATTGAGAGAAGTGGGGAGAGAGAACAGACCTGTAAGGCTTTCTATGACAGTATAGGGAACTTTGGGCTTTTACATTGAGTATTTGGCTTTAAAAAGATCATTCTGGCTGCAGTTTTGTTTTTTTTAAAAAATATTTTATTTATTTATTTGCCAGAGAGAGAGGGATCACAAGTAGGCAGAGAGGCAGGCAGAGAGAGAGGGGGAAGCAGGCTCCCCGCTGAGCAGAACCCGACGCGGGGCTCGATCCCAGGACCCTGAGACCATGACCCGAGCGTAAGGCAGAGGCTTTAACCCACTGAGCCACCCAGGCGCCCCTCTGGCTGCAGTTTTAAGATCAGACTGTTGGGGGACAATGGCAGAAGCAAGGATCTCAGCTAGGAGGCTAATGAAAGTACCAAAATTGGAGACGGTGGCAATATGGATCAGGCTGGGAAATGGTACAAGTGGTGAGAACTTGTAAGATTCTGAATATACTTTTAAATTACAGCTAAAAAGGCTTTTTAATGGACTGCATATAGACTATAAGAAAAAAAAAAAGAAGTCTAGGATAATTTCAAGGTTTTTTTATTTAAACAACTGGAAATAATGGAATTGCTAATACTGAAATGGGGAAAACAGGGAGGAGCAGGTTGGCAAGGTATGGGAATCAGGAATTTTTTCTGGACATGTTAAAAATGAGATGCTTATTAAACACTCAAGTGGAGTAAAAAAGACGGCTGGACATACAAGTCTGGAATTCGGGGGAGAATGTGCTTGTACACTGATGCTATTTTAAGCCATGAGGCTGGATGAGAACAAGGAAAGAGTGATCCCTTGGGCCCTCCAAACTTTAAACGTCTCAGAGAGGGGAAGGGACAAAGGAGCAAAGGAGGTTAAAAGTAGCCAGTTCAGTAAGAAAAAATACCATGTGATGTCACAGAAGTCAACTGAAGAAATTTTGTTAAGAGAGAGTAATCAACTATGTCAACAGCTACTGTTAAATAAGATAAGGATTGAGAATTGACTATTGTCTTTAACTATTAGGAAGTCATCAGTAACCATGGGAAGGGTTATTTTGGTACCATCATGAGTACAGAAGTCTGGAATGAGCTAGAGAGAGAAAGGGAGAAGAGGAACTGAATATAAATGGTAATGTCAACTTTCAAAGAAGTCTGCTACAAAAGGAAGCAGAAAAATAGGATGGCAGCTGGAAGTAAAATGCTCTTAGAAGATGGTTATTTTTTACAAAGATGTTTACTGTATGTTTATATAACAATGAGAATGACTGTATGAAGGAAAAAAATGAACCCAGGAAAGGTGAGGATTCCTGAAGTCATATTCTTATGTAGGCAGAAAATGGGAGCGAGGTGGTTAAAAGCACATTTTGTTTATTTACATCAGTCAAGGAAGGCAGGGTTTATAGCTATAGAGGCAGACAGGTTAGTAGCTATGAGGGTGGGACAGAACAGAAGTTCTCTACTTCTAGGAAGCAAGGCCGTTTGTTGAGTGTGAGGATGAGAGGACAGGTTGCTGAAGATCTGAGGAGAAAGCAGAAGATATGAAATAGCTGTCTCAAAGTGCAGAGAAGTTAGTATGTTAGGAAAAGATAAGAAGTACAGCCAATGTTAATTAAGTCCATGATCCTAGGGGTAGTTCTGAGCTATTATAACACAAGGCTTGAGACTGACAAATGTATTCCTACCTGGGCTTACTGCTTTGTAGCAAATTCAGGTAAATGTATCTAAATTGTATATTAAAATGCCAGAAAACCTATTTATGCCAAATTATAGTTCTATCCCTGGCTATGCAACTGTGTAAGAGAAAACAAGAAACAATGAGATGGTTCACGGTAAAACTGTCTGCAACTATAGCCATCCGACTTCCTTCACAACTCCCCATAAATAAGACTTGCCTTTACCAATGCCTAAGGCTAATCTGTCACCTTTATTCTTCTGCCTTCTTAATGAAATCAGTTTAGTAACGACTCCTCTTTCTTCTAGGTTATAAGATTATAAGCAGGAGCTTTGTTCTTGTTCACTGCTATATTTCAAATGCCCAGAAGTCTCCAGCCCATAGAAAGTGCTCAGAAATTTTCTTTCAGTCAATGAACAGATGTGCAACTTTTCCCACATCTCATTTAAATATGCTCAAATCTCTGCTATCTTTAAAAAGAAATGGCTCTTTTTCAACGTCTCCTCTAGCTATTGTTCTATCTCCTTGCCTCAACAACCACATTTCTTGAATTTTTTAATTTAACAAATATTTACTGACCATCTACTATGTTCTAGGTACAATTCCAGGTGCTACATATATAATAGTGAAACAGAGTTAAGGAAAAAACGTTTAAAAATTCCTTCCTTTGCTGAGCTTACGTTCTAGCAGAGAGAAAAACAGGAAGTAAAATAAGTCACCAAATGCTGTAATATACTGGGAAGGGAAAAGTGCTACAGAGAAAAAACATGTAAGGAAGTACTAAAATGGGCAGCAAGGTGGGGTGGGGGAAGTTTGCACAATTTTAGGAAGGATATTCAGGGAAGGTCCCTCTGAGATGACATTTAGACCTAGGCCTGAAGAGGGTGAAGGAGCATGCCATGTGGATACTCAGAGGAAAAATGTTCCAGGAAGAGGGGAGAGGGGAGAGCAAGTCCATAAGCCCTGAGGCAGAAGAATAACTGATTAGTTTGTTGAACAGTAGGAGGTAAATATGGCTACTGTCTACACTTGGTCTCTACTTCTACCATTACCATTCATGTCTCAGTCCACTCTAATATCCATTCTTACTACCATTTAGGAACTGTTCTCAACAAAATAACTAATAACCTTAAATATAATGGACAATTTATTTTTTACCTGACCTTTTTGAGTATTTGGCACTTTAAATCACTTTGTCTTCTTTGAAGTATTCTATTATCCTAGACTTTGTGATCTTATTCTGTTTTCCCCTTGTATTTCTGGTTACTTCTTACATTCCCTTCCTCTGCCCTTTCTTTAGAAGTATAGGTGCTAGTAGTCTATCGTCAGCCTTTACGTCTTCTCATCCTACACTAGGGATTATAACTTGTTACTTGAGAGGGTAAAATGAGTCCACATAAGTGTTCCTCCAGACATACAATTAAAATAAATTTGGGCCGACATTTTACATAAAATTCAGATTTCTGGCTCCTCTTGAAAAATCAGATCTTGTAATACTGGATCAGTGTGACCATGTGGCAGCAAGTGGTTAAAACTGAGATGAATTCCTCAGTTTGTTATAATACAACTTACACATTGAACATACCCAACTAGCTTCAAATTAGGTACACGGAGGGTACTGTAAGTTAATGAGTTTAAAAACTTTGATGTACATAATCACCTTAACAAATCTCATCTATCTCTGCTTCAGTATATGACAATGACTGTCAAATCAGCTTCAAGTCCTTATCTTTTCTCTGAGCTCTGAAGCAATTTCAGAACCATTTCTCTTGGGACAACCTACAGGCACTGCCTATAATAGGTCTGAAATGGAAAAAATCTTGTCTCCCCACGTTTCACAAATTTGGCATTCCTTAACTCAGGGACCAGTGTTACCATCACCCCAACCCTGGTTAGAAACTTGAGAACCCACCTGAAATTTTCCCCAACTTTTGTCTCCAGACTCCCAAATCTACAAGTCCTACTGCCTCTACTTCCTATTTTCCCCAGGTACTTGCCTCTCCTTTTACTGTCAACTTCCACTATAATTTTACATTTAGATTTTCCAAAGGCTACGTAATTCAACTTCCTTGTATCCACCGGTTCTGCCTCTAATACATTCTCCACTCCAAAGAATGACGCTTTCTAAGACACCACCTTGTCAGTTCCTAGCACTTTGTTATAGACACTTAGGTTAATTACATTTGTCTCCTGACTAGATTCTGAAATTCTTGAGGGTAAGAACCATAACTTACTAATAATCGTATCACTGGCATGAAGCATGGTACTTAGCACACTAGTGGCGATCAGTATATTTCTTTTAAATAGATCAAACAAGGGCAAACATATCAACACTATAGAACAATATGGTATGTGGAGGATTGGGTGCTCTCTTCACAGTGAAAGCACACAACATGGGATTGCATATTACACTGCAGACACCATACAAATGATAGGCAATAGACTATAACAGGGGTCTATCACTGTCACAGAGACTAACCAGAAAACGTACCTTTGCTCCTACCTTAGATACCACTAAATATATTAAAGATCTAAGCACTGAGTGTCTATGGTTGCTAACAACACAAAGAAGCAACCAGACAGTATAATTATGTATGAGGCAGTCCTCAACCCTGTATAAATCAGACTTGAATATGACTAAGACTCCCAGTTAGGAAAAAAAAAAAAAAAAAAAAAAAAAGACTCCCAGTTAGGGATGTCCAGTTAAGCTTTCTATGAGGATAGAAATGTTCTGTATACCTGTGCTGTCAAATACGGTTGACACTAGCTAAATGTGACTGTTGGGCACCTGAAATGTGGCTAGTACACCTGAAAAACTAAATTTTAAACTTCATTTAAATAAATTTAAATTTTAAAAAGTTTAAATTTAAATGGCTACATAAAATACATAAAATTACATATTGTACATATGTACATAATACATAAAATTAAATAATAAGTTCAAATTTAAATGGCTACATAAAACCAGGGGCTATCATATTGGATAGCACAGTTCTCGACTTAACCATAGATTTGCAGGAAACACAGAACAAAAATGTTCAACTGTGGAAATGGAATCAATAAAATCAGTGCAACTATACAGGAAAAATGACCCAGTTCCATCAACAAGTAAGTGTTACGACAGCGATTATTTAGTGGTGGGGGAAGAAGACGGAATACAGTGGGCTTTTAAAGTGGATAGCAAGGTTCTGTCTCTTTCATGGGTGGTAATTATAATAACATTTGTCATATAATTCATAGATCTGTGCATGTTATAATATTTAATGTATTTTTGGTTTCAGCAATAAAATGGTTAAATTTTTAAAATTTCTACATGAAAAGAGAATATAAAAATGTCAGAAAACTAGTTTAATATCTGTTCCACCTAGCTATAAGAAGTTGTTATACTTAAATAGCTTTAGGTCTTCTTCTAAGGCCCTAAGCAGATATGCAATGGAAATTAACCTGCCTAATAACTAAAAGGGAGACCCTAAATACCTTTCCTAGCATAAAAGAAGGACTTACAAGTACAGCATGAACTATTTAAATACAAATAGATGTTTAAAGATTGAGAGACCCCTGAAAACAATTTAATGTTAAGAGTTTATCTCTGTACAATTACCATAGCGTTAATGTAGGACTTGTTCACCATAAAGAGAAAAATCAGTCTAAATTTAATTTGATTTGTTCTGAATTAGCCTAATGAGATTTGCTATATCGTTCCCATCAGAATAATGGCACATCTACTCTCTATTTTTAAACTTAAAGAATGCTATGATGTAATAGTGATTCTTGTTCTAAAGAAAAATGGATAGACATACTTTTCACTTTGAAGCTCTTGTATTTTCTTTAAACTTTCTCTGTTTTTTTCTTCAATTTCTTCTTTAAGTTCCTTTACCTGGGTTTTATAAAGTGTCTGCAAAGTAAGTGATTGGGAGAAATAGATGTTTATGAGGAGTTTAAAAAGTTTGGTAGTTTCTTATAAAGTTAAACAACATACAATCCAACAATTCTATTCCCAAGTATTTACCCAAGACAAATGCAAGCATATATCCACACAAAATCTTGTACATGAATTTTCACTGTAGCTTTATCACAAATTGTAAACAATCAGGTTCATCAACAGATGAATTTTAAAAATGGTGGAGTACCCATACTGAACAATAAAAAGGAATGACCTACTGATACAAATGACATAATACACCTAAAAAATATTTTGCTGAGTAAAAAAAAACAGGTGCTAAAGACTGTTTTTTCCATGTACGTGGAATTCTGGAACAGGTAAAAATAATTAATTGTGACAGAAAGCAAAATCAGTGGTTACCTGAAAATAGAGGTAAGTGGGGAAGAGGGACTGCTAAGGGCCATTGGGAATTTGTGGTGAAAGAAAGGTTTTATATGTTCATTGTGGTGGTAGTCACACAGTATACACATTTGTCAAAACATACACTCTAAATTGCTATGAGTAACTGTATAGAAATTATATCTCAAGGACATTAAATATATTGATTTGGGAAAACATTATAAAGAAACTTGGCAAGCACTATTCATTTAAAAGATATCAATTCTTAAAATGAATAATGTTAGAAAAACCACTTCTCTTTTCAGGTAGGTGGGATTGAGTGGGCGGTTGAGAGGCGTGAAAAAATACCACAAATAAGATTCATCAAACATTCTGCTAACAAGTAATATATACTTATTATAGAACAATGGTTCTTACAAATTCATTCAGCTTTTTCCAACTCCATCAACAAATATTTAACAGATATGAGGGAGCATTAGACCCATGTTGTGTTAAGGTGCTGTGATTACAAAGTAAACTTCCAGTTTTATAGTCTTTTTTGGTAAACTATCCTTTTTCATATATAAGGAAAAAAAATAGTAAGGACCAGCAAATAGCTGTGGAGAATTACTTCTAAAATGTAAAGTTATTTATCCCTCTAAGAAATAGCACTTCTCTAGGGGAAAAATACAAATTTTTCAATAGGAATGTAAATAAAAGAGGTACTAGATTATTCTGTGAAAGTACATGGACAAGAAAGTGTGCATGGTATTACAGACCACTGCAGAAGTGGTCTTCGAACAAATGGCTTTGAACAAGTAAGATTAATCTCTACCCAGGGAAAAATTTTTCAATAATACCGAATTTTTTTTAAATTTAAAAACATATTTCAGTGATAATCTAACAAGTCAAGAAATAGGCAAAAAACAGAAAGTCACCATGTTTTTAGGAGATGAGCAGAGTACAGCATGAAGCTCTGAACATGTGAAAAGTTCTGTAGCGCTCTACTAGTGCTCAGTTTCTTTATTAAGGAAATAATTATTTCCAATATTGTTCACTTGGTTTCTAGGACATGTTCACCAACACGACTCAAACTCTCTCACTTAACTGCACTAAGACTTGTAGGAAAAGCAGCTGCCAGGGTTAATAGTAATGGAGAAGCTAGGTAAATGTTAAGTTGAAATGGTGGAGTATAAACTTGGCAACCAAAAGAAACAAAAAATGTAGAGGCTTTAATGAAATCTCAAAGCACTGGCTATAAATGTTAAAGTAGTAGTGAAAATAAGCTGCCCTGAAGCCAATAAGAGTTAGAACGACTTGTACAGAGAGAAAAGCAAAACAGATGCATGAAGTGCATACAGGGAGCTCAAACAAGACCAAAACTTTTGAGCATTAACTCTACCTACAACTGTATGCAGTTATACCTACAAATGTAACGTGCATACATGAACCATGCATGAAAATACTGACACTCCAACCACCCCTTAATGAAGTCTTATATATAGCTTTAGTTTGAAGCAATTCTAGAACTATTTCACAAAAATGGTCATTTCTTTACAACTTACAGAGACCATGATCTCAGATTCAGAAATGAAATGTAGAGATGGGGAGATTAAAAGGGGGAGAAAACCAGTTCATGATCATTTGAAAAAATGTCACAATTCACATTAAAAATCTTAATACCTTGTTTCAAGCGAAGTGTTAAAAATGATTCTTACCGAGAAATATTGCTCTGCTTCAAGCTGATCTTGTAGCTCCCGCATCTGTCCTTCATTTCCTCTATACTGTCTTCAGGTAAAAGAGAAAACAGTAAATGAATGCTATTTACATTGGGCTTTATATTATTCTCTATTTATTAAAGTTGCTAAAAATAAAAATGTTTACTAAAATGACCTTTGCTTTTTAAAAATTATATTTCATTACACAGTATTACTTTTATGATTTTATTTGGTCAGATCATGCTGTCTGGTTCCATTTTGTTCCTTATAAAGTGATACAATGCAAAGTAGAGGAAACTGTTTTCTACTGAAGGTGACTTTTAGGAGAATGTTAATTGTGGATTAATCCAAGTTGCAACAATAAAAATGATACTTTTTTGGTAAATTTTAATAGAGAAAAGCATTCTTAGAATACATTTTATTTTTATTTTAGAAGATATTATTTATTTATTTGTCAGAAAGAGAGACAGAGCACAAGCAGGGGGAGCTGCAGGCAGAGGGAGACGCAGGCTCCCTATTGAGCAAGGAGCCTAACTCGGGACTCGATCCCAGAACCCTGGGATCATTCTGGGATCATGACTGGGGCTGACGGCAGAAGTTTAATTGACTGAGTCACCCATGTCCTTTAGAGATACATTTTAAGTGTCTTATGTAGTAAAGTAAGCAAATAAAAAGAGGGGACATGAAAATATTTAATAAATATTAATAATATATATGCTATACATTACATATACATATAATACTATACATGATATCCCAAAAAGCATGGGGATGGGGCTGGAAATGAAAAACCAGGTAAGGAATAAGAAAAGAGGCAATTAAAGGAGAAGGAACACAGACACATCTACATATATATAATACACATGTGAATACAATTCACTCAGAAACAGATAAGACAGTTATCTGTTACCTGACAATGCAACTCACAGACATACACTGTCAAGGATAAACAATTCTGTCTGCATCTGCTAGGTTTTCGTATTAGACAGTAATAGCTTTGTATCTACCAAGGCATATGGTTGATAAAAGGACATAATAAATATTCACTGAATGGTGAGTGAAAATTACTTTGGGAGAACTATAAAACACATTACATGAAAATGATGGCTCTAAAAGGCAGAAAAGAATTTCACCAAAATAAATGCAACAAAACAAAACCCGACAATTTTATTCAAGAATTACTATGTTGTAAATGAAGGTGGCAAAGGAAGATACTGTAACAAAAACCCAGAGGAAATAAAAACACATGACTTGGCATAAGATACACACATCTTTGACATTAAATTTCTGAAGGATGTCTTTATACAAATTCTGCAAGCAATAATGACACCTTGCTTTGTCTCCACTTCAAATAAGTGAACACATCACATTGCAGAGTGGAAGAGAAAAAGGTACTTTGCATTCGGAGATGAACCAAAGGAACAAAAAAAGACAGATACAGGGTCATCATGTCTAACTCTAGTTTCTAGAATAAAGAAACACTGAACATTTCCCATAAGGTACTGAATCCTATCCCTGATTTTTGTAATTCAAGTGTCAACAAACATGACTGGTAGGTATGAAAATCATATAACAAATCTGTAGCTTTCGGTTCTATGGTAGTCAGTAAGTAGTCTTGATAATCTCCTTTTTTCTCCTTTTAAAGATCTCTACTTTTTATTTACTAAGGCTCCCTTGCAAATCTTTGCAAGTAAATTCTTTCACTTCTAAATGAATTTTTCTGAAGTCTTCCTTTCACGAACTCCATATACATTATTTCTATACACAGAAAATATTAAATGTAAGCAAATACATAACACAAAAAAGAAAAATGTTATTTTTGAGACTTACTTCGTAAGCTGAGCTAATTCAAATTCTAATAATCTCTTTGCTTCTAATAAAGTATTTATTTCCTGTTTCATTTGCTTTTTTAGAGCTTTTAAATTGTCTGCTTCAAATGCTTGAGTCTTCAATTCATTCTGTAATAACAGCCGCTTGTTTGATTCCTGCTCCAGTTGAAGGGACAGATTCTTAACCTATGAATGAGAAAAATAATTGGGATCTTAAATATCACTATTTATTTATTTAGACTTACTCATTTGAGAGAGAGAGAGAATGGGGGGCAAGGAGGGGAGAGGGCAAAGGGAGAGAGGTAATTTTATTTTCTAAAAGTATTTTCACCTATAGCCTCCCATTTTAAGTTTAAAAGACTATCAATACTTTGGTCCCCAAGTTTCCCATTACTACTCAATATGTCTTTTCTTCTCTGGGTACATCAAGTCCTTTTTTGTCCTTCACTTACCTATCTTTGCTCATTAATCACTCTTTTATTATCATCACCACTGATAATGTTCCCTTTACCAACTCTGGCTTTTGACTCTCAGACAATTAACCTTTGAGGTCTTACTCAATATTTAAATAATGGTAATATCTCATCCCTCCTATAATAAACCAGAAGGATATAATATCATTTCATCTTTTTATTTACTGCTTTCTAAAAGTGTACCCTGTGCTTTCTATCAATATAAACTGGTCAAAACTGTGGTTTAACACTTTTCTTGAAATCTAAGAGCAGCTGTTCCTCTTTGGGATTATGAAGTAACTTTACAGTAAAGGCTGTTTTTGTTTTTGTTTTTTTAAAGTAGAATGGTCATGGGCACCTGGGTAGCTCAATTGGTTAAGTGTCTGCCTTTGGCTCAGGTCATGGTTCCAAGGTTGGAACTGAGCCCTGCCTGGGGCTTCCTGTTCAGCGGAGAGTCTACTTCTTTCTCTCCCTCTGCTCCTGTGGGCTCTCTTTCTCTCTCAGAATAAATAAAATCTTAAAAAAAAAAAAAAAAAAGCAGATGGTCAGATTCTTCAGGGGAGGAGCTATAACACTTCTACAGAGTTGTATTGTCATAGTGCAAAATGACACAGACCTTATGGTGTGAATGTTCACTAAACTATTTGTAGAGGAAAATTCTAGGAGGTAAGGGTGTAGTAGTGACCTCAGAGCAGTGAACACATATACATTCAGGTTATTTCATTCAAATCTTCTCCACAGTGTTTAAATTACAGATAATGACTTTTCAGTCATAACTTATGACTGTTTCTCTTTTATAAGATGAATAAAACCAGTACTATTTTTCTTACTTCATCCTCCATCCTTTCTTTATTTTCAGTCAAATGCTCAAGCTTCTGCTGAGATTGTTTCAGATCAACATCTAGCATTGAACACTGTTTCTCAATCTGAACAACTCTATTTTCAGCCTTCTCTCGAGCTTCTCTCTCTTCCTTCAGCTTTTTTTCCATTTCTGTGGAAAAAAAAAAGTTATACATATTTTCATTTTCATGGGCTGTATAAAACAAATTGGTGCCAAAAATCCTTACTGTTTTTGTCCTGGGATTCTAACAGAGCTGTTCACTATAGAAGTCCTAATGTTATTTGAATTATTTGTATAGTAGGATCTCTAAAAGAAGGGAGTTACAAAGTATAATAAAGTAATAAAACTCCCAAATCCAGCCCATGCTCAATGATATGAGAGATTATTCAGAGCCATTTTCAGACCAGAAGATGAAAATATAGCTGGGAAAAAAGTGAACTAATAAGAAAAATGGGGGTAGTGCAGATAAAAGCAGAAAAATAAGGCAGTGGTTATTAATCTATACTTTGCATTGTTCCAGAACAGTGGACTTAAGGCTGACAGGAATTCTAATTTATGCATCTCTGATAAACAAGATTCCATAGTAGTATAATAATACCTACTTTAATCATTAGCAGAAGACACTAGCCTATAGTGAGGCTCCCTTTTTGAGATTTGGTAACTAAAGTTCTGAGAGGTTAAATTTCCAAGGTTTTAAACCTAGTAAGTTGTACCAAATGACTCAAACTTAATGAGTCTGCTTTTCTACTCTCAGAGACTGACCTCAAGGTGATAAAACAGAAACCATTAGAACTTCCTCATCTTTCCCCTCAAACCTACAAACAACTTAGCCACACCAATAATCATCACCTCTTAATTCCCATCTCTAATCAAACATAAATCTATCCACTTCTGTTCTGGACTGTTCCTTCAATTATTTCATCTCTTCTCTGCCTCAACAGTTACCTGCTTCCAAATGAATCACTGCCATCAACATAATAATCTTATCATCTCCCCTCCTAAAATATCCTCTACTGATCTCATATGCCTTCTCAGCTACCATCCATCTCTGTTCACGAACCTCTGAAAGAGTTATCTACATTTATTGTCTCCAATGCCTCATCTACCACCCATTTATTACTTTCCATTTGGCTTCTATCTCCTGCATTCCACTGAAACTGCTTTGTATGATAACCAATGACGTCCATCTTGTAAAATGCAGAGGACACACAATGTTCATGTCTTCATCTTTACCGACCTTAACAGAATTCAATATATTGAATGAGTTCCTCACTTTTTCAATACTCTTCAAGTTCTAATACCATACTCTTTTGGCATTCTTGTGACCCCTTTGGCTGTTCTTTCTTGGTTTCCTTTGTTGGTTTTTCCTCTTTTATCTGACCTCCAAATGTTAGACTACCTAAAGGGCTCCTTATGCTTCCTTTTCTATTCTGCCTTTTTTCTTCCCTTAGTTGATCTCATCAAGTTCTGCATATAGCTCTGTATGTATGACTCCTGAATTGATACCTCTCCTCTGAGCTCCAGACTTAGACTACTTGACGTCTCCACCTACATATCTAATATGCTTTTCAAAGTTAACATATCTCAACAGACAACTTTATTTCCCACCCCCCCTAAACCCCTCCAATCTCAGTCATCTCAAAGTCAGAATGTATTAACATCTGTCCAGCTGTTAAAATTAAAAAGCTTGAGTCTTGATTCCTTCTTTTTCCTCTTTCCATCCAATTCTTTATCAACTCTTACCTTCCGTATCTCCATTTCTTTCTAGCTCTACTATCACAAATGCCTACAGACTAGAGCCTTCTAGTTGATATCCTTTTTAAACTGTTTTCTCTCTCAAAAGCATTTTCCACACAGTAGTGGGAGTGGTCTTTTAAAGACATAAATTACACATTCCAGCACAGCTCAAAACACTACAATGGCTATCCACTATTCTTAGAATAAGGGTATTAAACTTATTACCTCTTCTACCTGGAACATATTTCCTCCTGATCTTTCAATGGATGGTTCATTTTGATTCATATATTTAGTTCAGAGAGGCCTTTCCTCAGAATCCAATCTAACATAGCAATTTCTGGAAACTATCACATGGCATTTTCTTCATATTAATTATTACAATCTGTACCTATTTTCATTTATTTGCTTTTTTGGTTTATCTCCACCATCAGAATATAATCTCTAAGAGACAGGTTTCTTGTAAGTCTTATTCTGTGGTATATATTCCCAGGTATGCCTGGTCTATAGTAGACAGCCAATAATTAACAAACATGAAAGAAATAAAAGTAGTTTAATATGGCTGAATCACGAGATACACGTAAGAAAGTGCAGAGCAGCAAGGCTATAAAGACAGATTATATGCTAACTCAAAGATTCTTTTTTTAATTTTTTTTTAGAGATTTTATTTATTTATTCAACAGAGATAGAGAGAGGGAGAGAGAGAGAGAGATCACAAGTAGGCAGAGAGGCAGGCAGAGGGAGAGGGGGAAGCAGGCTCCCCACTGAGCAGAGAGCCCGATGCGGGGCTCTATCCCAGGACCCTGAGATCATGACCTGAGCCGAAGGCAGAGGATTAACCCACTGAGCCACCAGGCGCCCCAAGATTTTAATTTCAATAAGATCACTCTGGCCTAAGTGGGAATAATAGATTGACAAGCAGAACAATTCCTGGCATAGTAATAATTAAAAGTTTACTGCAACAGATCAAGCAAAGTGATGACATCACCATGAACTAAAAGAGAAAAGGAAAAGAGGAATATATTGTTTATATCACTTGGAAGCAGAAATGCTGAATGATTCCAAGACTTCTGGCTTGGGTTCCTGGATGTTGAATATCACGACCTTTAACCATAATAATAGTATTTCCCAGTTACTGAGAACTTTCTTTTTTCTTTCTATTTATTTATTTTAGAGAGAGAGTGTGCAAGTGGGGGAAGGGGGAAGGGAAGAGGGAGAGGGAGAAAAAACCTTAAGCAGACTCCCCACTGAGTGCAGAACCTGATGCTGGGCTTGATCCCAGGACCCTGAGATCATGACCTAAGCTGAAATCAAGAGTCAGTCAGATGTTTGACCAACTGAGTCATCCAGGATCCCTCCATTTATTGAAAGCTTTCTATGTACAGGCACTTTACATGCATTTGTTCACTTAATATCTTTTTAATAGTCACAGAGTAGCTTTGTTGGATTGATTCCAAGCCTGGACTGCTAAAAACTATACAGCCATCAACTAGAATCATGAGAATAAGAGATAAGAGTAGGTTTGACAGATAAAATCATACGTTTTTCCCTTGAATGAACTGAATTTAATATATTTTTAAAGTATTTTATTTATTTTGAGAGAGAGTGTGCAAGTGGAGGGGAGGCAGAGGGACAGAATCTCAAGCATATTCCCACTGAATGCAGAGCCGACATGGGGATATGGGGGCTCAATCTTGTGACCCTAAGATCATGACCTGAGCCGAAATCAAGAGTCAGACACTTAACTGACTGACCTACCCAGGCGTCCCTTGAAAGAACTGAATTAAAGTGTCAAGTGACACTTGCAGATTGTAGCTGGTTATGAAGTGCAAGGTGAAAAAAGGAAAATGCCTCTTTCTAAAAGGATGGAATAAAACAATGGCAGTTAGTAAGGATCATGTATTACTACAGGGGTTTTATCTTTTTTTTTTTTTTTAAGATGTTCTTTATTTGAGAGAGGAGAGAGAGAGAGAGAGAAAGCACTCAAGTGGGAGAGGGGCAGAAGGAAAGAAGCAGCAGACTACCAGCTGAGCAGGGAGCCTGATGCAGGGCTCGATCCCTACCTGAACCTAACGCAGGCATTTAACCAACTGAGTCCCCCAGGTCCCCAACCTTTTTTTTTCTTTTTAAATGGAAGAGACTTGCACATGTTCATAAGAAAGGATTCAGGGGCATCTGTGTGGCTCAGTTGGTTAAGCCTCTGCCTTTGGCTCAGGTCATGATCCCAGGGTCCTGGGATCCAGCCCCACGGCAGGCTCCCTGCTCAGTGGAGAGCCGGCTTCTCTCTCTCTGCCCCTCCCCACTGCTCATGTGCTCTTGCTCTATCTCAAATAAATGAATAAGATCTTAAAAAACAAACAAGAAAGGATTCAGTAGAGGAAAAGGGTTAAGGATAAAGAAGAGGAAAGAGAGAAGATGAGATAGGAAGAGACTAGATCTGAGTACAGCTAGCACAGATTAGCCAGAACAAGAGGAGGATCAGTATCTTCTAAGATGAAAGACAATGAAGATGAGTAAAGAAGTAGACAGGCTGATTAAGTAAGAGAACAGGACTTTGGGAGTTCACACCTATGCTTTCACTATTTCTTTTTGAGATAAAAGTTCACCTAAAAGTGGAGTGATAAAAGAAATGGCACATACATCTGAGAACAGAAATAAAAGTCTGAGAGAAGGACAGTGAATGATGTACTAAAAACTGACAGCTCAAATGAAGTTGGAGATAATGCATAGGGCTAAGCCCCATCTAAAGAATTACTTGAAGTGAAGAAAGTCGTTGGTTGGTTTGCTCTAAGGTTGTGTTTAGAGGCATACCCAGTACAGTGGAAATACAAAGAAATTAGAAAATTGAGGGTACAAAGCAAGAAAGCAAAGGAACAAAAAGACAATGAGTTCCAGAATGGATCAGGAAGAAAATAAAGCAAAGGGCTAAAAATACTAGGACCGAAGAGAGGTTCCAATGACATTTATAGGAAATGGAGGGTAACAGAATGAGGGGAAATAGAAAGAGAAATTTAATAAAATGGAAGGTATTGCAGCGCCTGGGTGGCTCAGACTGGGTGTCCCAGGTCTTGATTTCGGCATGATCTCAGGGGTGTGAAATTAGGCCCCATACTTAACAGGAAGTCTGCTCCAGACACTCTCTCCCTCTACAAACCTCGCAACTAAAATAAATAAATAAATAAATCTTTTAAAATAAAAGGAAAAAAGAAGGTATCAAAAGAGAAAAAAAGAGAAATATCTTTTTACTAGATCACAATTTATAATTTCTAAGTGTTTACACCATTATAAAATGAAATCTTAAATAAATTCTTTTGGTAGGCATTATTAAAAAAATTAATCATGTAGAAAATATTAAACTGACACTTACCACACATTGCAACAGACTTTGCCTCTTCAATAGATTGATGTTTGTCAGTTAAACGAGCTTTAGTTACTTTATGTTCATTTACCTCTTGTTCTAAACGTTGTTGTAATGATTTAAGCTTATAGTTTAAATCTATCTCTAAATTATTTTTTTCCTGTAAAATGAAAATGAGTTATGTAATACACTATGCAAAAGACATATTATTAAATCTTACATTATTTAATATTCTATAAGAGATAATATATGAATCACATGGGCCTGAAATGTGACACCATATTTACTTAAATATTTTTATTTAGGACATAATTTTATTTTTCATACTTTCTTGTATATTTCATATTATTTCTAATGTCTTACTTTAAAAAACATGATAAGCACATTCAAGTAAAAGCAAAATATCACCCCCACCACTCCCGGAAGGTTTGTGGTGGTGGTTATATTCAAGAGGGTTCAATATTAGGATCAGAAATAAACAGGACAATTCTTTGGTTCATTAAAAAAATATTTGCTGCTATTTAAAAAAAATTTAAATTCAGATTTAAATCTACATTAATTTACATTAAATTTACGATTAAATTAAATCTACACCTAGATTTACATTCCTTGACAAAAAGGACAGGTCAAAACCTATTCCATTTGTTTGGGTGCATTTTCTACTCTTCCACCTTTCATCCTACATCCACATTTACATCAGGCTTAGATGTCCTACTCTGATTATCACAAAACATGTCCAAAGGACAAAATAAGTGGTGCACTTTCTGATCATTTATCTGAGGATCTAGTAAACCTATATCTCAGGGAGGAACTGAAAAATGTGAGAGCCAGGCTGCATATTCTCTATTTAATCCTCTTCCTAGCAAGGTAAGGACAGAGGATAACCAATGATATTTCTGATTAGTGAGAAAACTATAGACAAAGGGCAAACATATATGCGCTTTACTACTTTGCTAACTTTTACCAATAGAATGGAAAAAGCACACGTGGTCTACCATACAGCTATCTTTGTTTTCTTTTTTCATAAGGCTCGTAAGGTTCAGCCCCTTCATCTTACCCAAGTACAAAAACATGGGAGAAAAATTCTACATGAAAAGGTATTTCCAGGGGTGCCTGGGTGGCTCAGTGGGTTAAAGCCTCTGCCTTCAGCTCAGGTCATGATCCCAGGGTCTTGGGATCAAGCCCCACATTGGGCTCTCTGCTCAGCAGGAAGCCTGCTTCTCCCTCCCCCTCTGCCTGTCTCTCTGCCTACTTGTAATCTGTCAAATTAAAAAAAAAAAAAAAAAAAGAAGAAGAAAAGATATTTCCAAACCAAAGTAATTTGTGATGGTCAGATAATATCAAACATCTAGTACTCTTCAAGGTTAAAAACAAACAAAAACAGCAGAATAAAAAGCACTAAACACACATACACCCCCACAAAACCACCACCAACTATAAAAAGTTTTAGAAATGAAAGTTTATAAATATTAGGAATTAAGAATGAAAGCTATTTTATAAAAATACATTATAATATCTGATAGCCAGTACACAGTATCTCATAATTGGCACATGTTAAATCGTTTACCTTTTCTGAGTGATTAAGCATGTCTTGAGCTTCTTTTCTTTCTCCTTCCACTCTTTCAAGATTATGTTTGAGATGCTTCACCTCCTCTTGTAAAGATGTTATTCGAGCTATTAAGTGAGAAGAAAGTTCAAGTCACGAAATCATCAAAAAAAGAGTTTTTTTCTTTTTCAGCATGATCATTAAGATAAAAAAGCACTTGGATGGCTCAGTTGGTTAAGCATTGGACTCTTGGCTTTGGCTCAGGTCATGATCTCAGGGTCAAGCCCAGACATGGGCTCCACACTCAACATAGAGTCTGCTTGAGATTCTCTCACTCTACCTTCCCCCAGAGTTCATGCATGCTCTCTCTCTCTAAAATACGAAAGAAAAATCTTTTAAAAAAGGACAAAGTTTTAAAATTTCCTGATTAGGTAGAATTTATTAAATTATAAATTACTATTAAATTTTTAATTATCAAAATATATTTTTATTTATAATTAATTTATTTGCTGTTTTCTTGGTAATATACAATAACTACAATATGCAGTAATAAAAATGTTAAGGCTCATTGGAAATCATCCAGTATATATTCCTCATTTCGCAAATGATCAAAGAGATGAAGTCTGAGCTTGGTCCAGAAATCAGACAGGAGTCCTTATAATGTGTTCTTTTCCATCATATTAAGAGTAAGACTCTTTAGTTAATTAAGGCAAGTATTCAGTATTTTTTATGTGCCAGACATTCTGAAAAGCCTTTAATTACTCTTAAGCTCAATGAAGCCATACTCTGTTTTTTATAGGAAACTGAGATTTAAGGAATTCAAGTGCTCTAAACGAAGCTCAGTTTTAACCTACCACGTCAGGCTCATGCCATGCAATGATGGCAACTTAAATATTTACTAACTCTCTTCATCAGAACATGCTTTAGGCCTTACATGTTTTTAATGCATAAGTATTTAATAAATGCACAAATTTAACTAGATTTAACAAAGAATCTAGTATTAATGAATATAATTATAAGTAAGAACCTATTTTCTTATTCTGTGATTTAAAGCAACCTAGGATTCAACAGGAAATGGATAAAGCACCCAAAAAACCCAGGAAAAGTCCTATACTGCTCTAAGTTCAGTGTTTAACTTGCTAGACCTGCCAAAGATTTCAATGTACTCTACCTGCCTCTATACTTTAGTGTTTCTTAACTAGTTCTTTAATGAACAAATGGCTATCAAATCTTTGGCACCCGATAATGCTTTGCTGGGCTAGTTCTAGGATTGAGAGAGCAATGAAACAAATTTATTTACACACAAATTTACAGATAATACTGGCATTGTGTTCATGTACAAGAAAGGAACACCTGCCAGTTTCTTTCAAATGACTGAGCAAAAAATAAAAATTATGTATATGTTTGTATGGACAGAGAAAAAACTAGGGTGGCAGTATGTTTAAATGCTGAAATACTAGCAAAAAATTGCTTCCTTCAGTATTTAAAATAAATAATAGGCTTTAAGTACCTGTACAAAGATAGTAATTTCAGGTTAAACAGAATTTTTCATGTAGAATAAGATTAATATAAACCAACTCCTAAGAAGAAAAAGTAAGAAAAATATAGATGATGAATCCTATATAGAATCCTAATAAGCTTATGAAAGACATATTAAATAAAATATAGTTTATTTTCTTCATTTATTCTATTTTTAAAAACATGCTAAGAAAATATCACTTGTGTAATCCATAAAAACAAAGAGGCCTCATATATAAAAATTATAAAAATATTGTGACAGGAAGAAGAACTAAAATTTTAGGTATCATAACACAAACTGAAACATTTAAGCTTCTAGAAGAGAACAGGGAGTACATTCACGATTTAATCAAATAATTCAACAGGCCACAATAAAGGTAAAAATACAAACTGGACTACATTAAAAAGAACAAAAGTAAGCCCTCCTGTTCATAAGAAGACAGCATTTAACAGTTGAAAAGGCAAAACAAAGAGGGAGAAAACAACTATGATACATGTATTTGATAGAGGACTAATACCTAGTGCTCATACAAACCAATAAGAAAATGGCAAACTATCCAATTAAAAACAAGACGCAAAAGACATGAACAGCCCATCACGAACTATCAATAAACATGTAGAGCTGCCCAATTTTAGACACAAGGAAAATGCAAACTAACCCATAAGGAAATACCATCACACCCCATTAGAATGGCCAAAACATCAATGCTGACAAATTCAGTGGGGAATGAATATTGTCCTTAATGAGGAAATGGAGCAACTGGAACTGTCATACCCTCCTGGTGAATGTAAACCGGGGTAGCTACTTCGATATATACAGGCATACCCGGAAATACTGTGGGTTGAGTTTTAGACCACAGCAATAAAGTGAATATCTCCATGAAGTCAATCGAATTAATTTTTTGTTTTCCTGGTGCATATAAAAGTTACACTACACTCTATAGCCTATTAAGTGCACAATAGCATTATGCCTTAAAAATGTACATACCTTAATTTAAAAATATATTTTGCTAAAAAATACTGACCATTATCTGAGCTTCCAGGAGTCAATCTTTTTGCTGGGGGAGGGTTTTGCCTCCACGTTTTGGCTGCTGATCACGGTGGGGGCTGCTAAGGGTTGGGGGGGGGGCTGTGACAATTTCTTAAAATAAGACAACAATGAACTTTGCCATATCGATTGACTCTTCCTTTCACAAATGACTTCTCTGTAGCATGAGTGCTGTTTGGCAGCATATTACCCACAGAACTTCTTTCCAAACCGGAGTCAATCCTCTCAAAGCCAACCACTGCTTTTGTTTAGGAAAGATTCTAAATCCATTATCATCATCTCAACAATCTTCACAGCATTTTCACCACGTCTTTGCTCATCCATTAGAAGCAACTCTTCATCCATTCAAGTTTGATCACGAGCTTGCACACCCTCAGGCTCCACTTCTAATGCTGCTTCTCTTGCTGTTTCCACCACATCTGCGGTGACTTCCTCCACTGAAGTCTAGAACCCCTCAAAGTCACCCGTGAGTGTTGGAATCAACTTCTGAACTTCTGGTAATGTTAATATTTTGACTTCTTCCCATGAATCATAATGTTCCTAACGCCATCTAGAATGGTGAATCACTTCTAGAAGGTTTCCAATCAACTTTCCCCCGATCCATCAGAACAATTCTATGGCAGCTGTGGCCTTACAAAACATATTTCTTAAATCAGAAGACTTGAAAGACAAAATTACCCTTTCATCCACAAGCTACAGAAGGAATGTTAAGTTAACAGGCATGAGAGCCACATTCATCTCTTTGTACATCTCCATCAGAGCTCTTGGATGACCAGGTGTATTGGCAATGAGCAGTAATAGTTTGAAAGAAATCTTTTTTCTGAGCAGTGGGTTTCAGCAGTGGGATTAAAATATTCAGTCACTTGTAAACAAACGTGATGTCATCTAGGCTTTGTTGTTCCATTTCTAGAGCACAGGCAGAGTAGATTTAGCATAATTCTTCAGGGCCCTAGGATTTTCAGAATGCTCAACTTCAGAACGGCTTCAACTTAAAGTTACCAGCTGCATTAGTCCCTAAGAGGAGAGCCTGCCTGTCCTTTGAAGCTTTGAAGCCAGGCACTGACTTCTCCCCTGTTCCATTGTGAAAGGCCAAGACGGCATCTTCTTCCAATAGAAGAAGGCGATTTCATCCACACTGAAAATCTGTTGTTCAGTGTAGCCACCTTCAGTAATGATCTTAGCTAGATCTTCTGAATCACTTGCGGTTTGCTTCACCTTGCACTTTGATGTTTAAGGAAACCTCTGCCAGGTTCAGACTTTTCTCCTGCAGTTTCCTCACCTCTCTCAGCCCTCACAGATTTGGAGAGAAAGTTAGGCCTGGCTCTGGATTGAGCTTTGGCTTAAGGGAATGTTGTGGCTCCTCTGATCTTCTATCCAGACAGCTCAAACTTTCTATCAGCACTAAGACTGTTTTGCTTTCATATCATTCATGTGTTCACTGAAGTAGCACTTTTAATTTCCTTCAAGAACTTTTCCTTTGCATTCACAACGTGGCTTACTGTTTGACATAAAGGCCTAGCTTTCAGCCTATTGTGGCTTTCAACATGCCTTCCTCACTGAGCTTAATCATTTCTAGCTCTTGAGTTAAAAAGAGACACACAACTCTTTCCTTCCCTTGAATACTTAAGCAGTTATTATTGGTAACTGCTAACTGGCCTCATTTCAATATTGTTGTGCCTCAAAGAATAAAAGCCCAAGGAGAGAGAGAGAGAGGCAGGAGAAAGGCTGGCAGGTAGAGCCGTCAGCACATATACAACACTTATCAATTAAGTCTGTGATCTTTTATGGGTGTGGTTCATGGCACCCCAAAACAATTAAAATAGTAACACTGAAGATCACTGATCAGAGTTCATTATAATATATGTAATAATAATGAAAAATTTGGAAATATTTCAAGAATTACCAAAATGTGACACACAGACATGAAATGAACAAATGCTGCTGGAAAATAGTGCTAAAAGACTTCCTCAATGCAGGGCTGCTGTAAATTGCTCAATGTATTAAAAAAGGCAGTTATATCAAGGTGTTATAAAGCAAAGAGCAATAAAACACAGTATACTTTGTCTATACTTGGGATATTCTTACTAAAGCTAAACACATTCTATGACTCTGCCACTCCTAACTGTATACCAACAAAATGCACAGGTATGATAACCAAAAAACATGTACAAGAAAATTCCTATAAGTGCTATTCATAATAGCCCCCAAATGGAAATAACTACAGTATACACGTTTTACCATAGAATAAATGATAAACTACAGTGGTCATACATAATAAATGGAATGCCACACAGCAAAAAAACCAAATCATTGCCTATACAACAATACAGACAAATCTCATAAACATAGGGGTAATCAAATAAACCAGACACAAGAGAGTGTTTACTGCATGAGTCTATTCATAAAAAGTTCAAAAACAAGCAATCACTAGTCTCAAGTGAGCATCAATAAAAATACTGCAATGGACTAACACATTTCAAATATACTAAAATCCAGGAGTTCATAAATATATTTAAAAATGTCACTGGGCATCTTTGGAGGATGGGGAATCCTTTACTAAAAGGAAAGAATCATGTATTTAATCTTTCTTTTATAAGCCGTACCTCTATGTACTACATAAATGATGAGAAATGCTTATCTTTTTAGCAGTATCCCAGGTAACAAATGAATGAGGAATGATAAAAAGTGATCATCACAGCTGAAAACTCTTAAATAGACACAGGATCTAGGCAACAATCATTAATGGCTACTAATATCACAAAATAAGACAGCCAGCCTTTATCTTCCTCCTGGTGCTTAAATAATACTGCTTACAAGTATTCTTGCCAAAGCCCTACCTGAAATAGATCAAGTCTCCAGAAGTTCCAGCTTAGAGTACCAGAAGAGACAGAGCAACATGTTAACTGACAGCAGTAGACAGAATCAGCAAAATTCAGAAGGAGATGCTCAACAAAATAAATTTTAACCCTTAATTTCTTCACATAACAGCAAAAACAAACTAAAAAGAATAAAAAAGGAAGGGGGAAATCTATAGATAAAAGAAGCCTAAGGGACACATTAATGAAATGCAATGTGTAGACCTTGATAGGATCCAAATTCAAACAAAATAAATACAAGAACAGCAAAAGATTATAGAACTGCTGGAGGAATGTGAGCACTGCCTACCAGGTATGTTACAATACTGTCACCTTTTTTCCAGATTTCATGATATTGTGGTTATTTTTTTCTTTAAGAATCTTTAAGACATACTGAAATATTTATAAACTAAACAAAGTAATGTCTGAGATTTGCTTCAAAATAATTCAGTGTCAAGCAGTTTGGGATATAAAAAAAACAAGACTAGCTGTTAGATGATTACTGAAGCTGGATGTTGAGTACACTGGGTCATTATAATATTCTACTATGGTATATATGTTGAAATATTCCAAATTACAAAGTTAAGAAACCAACTAAACAATAGTTTTTTAAAAATCTTTTTCAAATGGTTAATTAAAAAAAATTTTTTTTTTTGCATTTCAATCTAAGAATCATTAACTACTAAATGAAGAGCTTATAATTTCATTTGAAATTTTTATTCCTTCATGACATTTCAATCTTTGTCCACTTGCTTTGTTTAAGCCTTGACATCCTAGACTTTTGGAATCCAGCTTTTGTCTGCTACAGCAGCCTTCCTGAAATACGAGTCCAGGTGTTGGCAAACTTCAGGCCCTCAAGCTATTTTTCTAAAGACATGAAGCTAAGAATGCTTTTTTCATTTTTAAAGGGTTGTAAAAGGTAAAAAAGAAGAATATATAACAGAGATACATATGTGGCCTACAAAGCCTAAAATAGTTACTAAGCAATTGTGTTTTAGGAGTCATTTCCCATACATACAAAGAAGCTTCTGCCTACTGTGTATACACGGAAGACATTCAACTAATAATCATGACCTTGTCAGAAGCCCAACATCAAACTATGAGAAATTTATACCTGAGGGACGTGAAATTCCTTATGAACTATAAAGAATATAGAAACTAAGTTCTTTTTTACTATGATGTATCTTTGTATATACGTTGAACCTCATGTAAATTGTGTGCATTTTTAAATGCGTATGAGCTCTGATTCACATTTAAATTAAAAACTAAACTGAAGTTTAGGGAGCACTGAAAAAGGATAAACATCAACAATAAAGTATGCTATAAATTTTCCTTAACTTCACCAACATCTGAAAGTTAGATTCAATGTTTAGGACAAATTACCAATTTTCTTCAAAAATTATAATTCAAGGATAAAAAGAGAAATTTTGATTGAAAGAGATGATATACATATATGACTTGTATATCAGATGGTATGTATATAAGACATGTATATCAGAAAATGAAATTTGTGGACTTATTTGAATTCCGATTTGAATTAATCAACCACAAAAGGAGAAAATTGGGAATCAAGTAGAGAAATTTAAAGAATGGGCTTCTTGATGATACGAAGAAATTATCAAATGTTTTAGTTATGATAAAAGATACTGTGTTATGACTTTAAAGAGTCCTGACCTTCAGTGAATGTACGGAAATGTTTGTGGATAATAGGGGATGATGCTTAGAATTTGCTTCAAAGCCATCAAAGTTACTGGAGAAAGAACATAGAGGAACAGGTGTGCCAGGAGACCTTGAGTGATCATAACTAAAGCTAGCTGGTGAGTCTATGGAGGCTCATGAAGCTGGTGTCTCTACTTTTGCATATATTTGAAATTTTCTGTAATAAAAGTAAAATAAAAATCAATACCTTAATGCAAAAAAAATAAAAATAAAAATTACATTCAGTTAAAACCATTGTTGAAAAACATATGGATCATCGTCTCTTCCTTGAAAGCAAAGGCACTTTAAAGCTCAGTCATACCCCAAAATCACACACTTAAAGAATTTTAAAACTAGAATGATATCTGAGTCTATTCTAATTTCTAATTTCTCTGGTTTATAGATACAGAAGGCAGGTGAAGTGACTTTCACACATGTAGTAAGTTGTATATAAAAAAGCTTAGAGGGCACCTGAGTGGTGCTGTCAGCTGAAGGTCCGATTCTTGGTTTCCACTGGGGTCGTGATCTTAGGGTCTCAGGATCCAGGCCTGCCTCAGGCTCCATGGTCAGCGTGGAGTCTGTATGAGTCTGTTTGGGATACTCTCTCCCACTGATGCCCCCTCCCCGGACTCTGCACCCTCTTTCTCAAATAAATCAATCTTAAAAAGAAAAAGAAAAGCCTAGAGAAGCAATTTAGGGAAGTCAAGTATGAAGCTTTTAAAATACATATATGAGGTTACTTTCTCAGTTTTATATTCAGATCTATTTTAAGCCTAGTCCCTGAGAAATAAGATTGCACAACACTCCTCAGCTAAAAACCAAAGGGAGATCCTAATTTCCGTTTCCATAGTCACAAAAAGTGACCCTAACCTCTCTCCACAGAATTATAGCTAATCATCAAGCCCCAAGAGACCCCAAACTATGTTCCCATCCTGTGACTAAGGTTAAAAGGACTACCCCTCCCCCAAATTTCCCCTGAGCCATCTGGCAACTTCCCTGCATATCTGTTTTGATTAGGTAGTATGGATGCTGTTGCTAATATGAATAGAAAAATATGTGAGAAGTTGGTAGAGACAGGCATCTTTTTGAAAATGAATTCATTATATTACCATTACCAAAACTGTTCCTTTACTATTAGTTACATTCAATCTTTTCCCTTTTAGATTCATAAACTGCTGATATTTGTAGTCGTAACCTTCCCAAGAACCTAATCCTTTATTTTTAGTGGGATTCTGCTTCTGTAATTGAGTTTCTAGTTCTGCCAACAATGCACAAGGAATTCCCAGGTTTTAACAGTGATTAGTTAAGGCTTTTGTGAATTACGTACGTTTTAAAATTAAGTTCTTAGTAATCCAGCTGTAAAATTGGAAATACCACATTACTGACCTCACAGTGAGGACAGGGATACCTGTCACAGTGAAGAAATTATAGTATGACAGAAAAGTAAGCATTATCCTGAAAGAGAGAGAAACCACTTCAAGATTGCATTTTTGTTTTTTGTTTGTTTTTTTTTTTTGGAGAGAGAATGCATGTGAATCTCAAGCAGGCTCTAGGCCCAGTGCAGAGCCCAACACAGGGATGGATCTCATGTCCCTGAGATCATGACCTGTGCCAAAATCGAGTCAGATGCTCAACCAACTGAGCTACCCAGGGCCCAAGATCATTTTCTTGGAGAATAGTATGATCAAAACTATGTTACTTTACACTTAAAAATGATTAATATGGTAAATGTTTTAGCCACAATTAAAAATAAACATTTAAAAACTATTTTCCATTGATAAAATGTGGCATTCACACAGTGGAATATTATTCATCCTTAAAATGGAAGAAAAATTCTTCTCTTTTAAATTTGAATTTTTTAAACTGAAGTATAATTACAGTACTATAATAGTTCCTGGTATACAATACAATGATTCTACAATTCAATACATTACTCAGTGCTCATCGGTTAAGTGTGCTCTTAATCCCCTTCACTACCTATGTCACCCATATCCCTCTAGCAACCACCAGTTTGTTCTCTGTATCTAAGTGCCTATTTTTTGTCTTTTTTATTTGTTCTTTTGCTTCTTAAATTCCACTTATGAGTGAAATCAAACGGTATTTTTCTTTCTCTGACTTACTTCAATTAGCATTATACCCTCGTTTTTTTAATGGCTGAGTCATTAGTCCATTGTGCATATATATACATATATATATATACACACACACACACCACATCTTCTATATCCATTCATCTATGGAGGGACACTTGGGTTACTTCCATATCTTGGCTACTGTAAATGTGACAATAAACACAGAGTCACATGTATCTTTTTCAAATTAGTGTTTTTGTATTCTATGGGTAAATAACCAGTAGTGGAATTACTGGGTCATGTAGTAATTCAGTATTTTTTCTTTTTTTTAAAGACTTATTTTAGAAAGAGAGAGCAAGCATAGGGAGGGGGAGGGGTAGAGGGAGCCAGAAAGAAAATATCCCCAGCAGACTCCCCACTGAGTGCAGAGCCTGACAATGGCTCAATCCCCAAGACCCTGAGATCATGACCTGAGCCAAATCAAGAGCTGGATGCTTAAAATGACTGAGCCACCCAGGTGCCCCTAGTAATTCTATTTTTAATTTTTGAGAAACCTCCACAGTTTTCCACAATGGCTGCACCACTGTGCATTCCCACCAAAGGTGGGAGAGGCACAGGAGGGATCCTTTTTCTCCATATCTAAAAAAAAAAGAAAATTCTGATACATGTTACAACATGGATAAATCTTGCAAATATTACACTAAGACAAAAAACAAAGCTACAAAAGCATAAATATTGTATGACTTCTCTTTTATGAGACAGTCAAATTAATAGAGTAGAATGGTGGTTACTAGGGGCTGGAAGGAGGGAGAATGGGGAGTCATGATTTAATGGGCACAGAGTTTTAGTTTTGGATGATAAAAAGGTTCTGGAGATGTAGAGTAGTGACGGTTGCACAAAAATGTGACTGGACTTTATGCCACTGAACTGTACAATTAAAAATGGTTATAACAGTAAATTTTATGTATATTTTACCATAATAAGAAAAAATATTACCTTGAAGGTCTCCAATCATCTCAGAATCATGACCTCTGTCTCTTCGTTCAGCTTCTAATACAGCTTGCAGCTGGTAATAGTCCTTGTCCGTCTGTGTCTTGGAATTCTCTAAAATTCTATTTCTCTCCTGCAATTCTCTGTTTAGGGACTCTAACTGACTCACTGACTTACTCATCTCTGTGTGACTTTTCCTTAATCTGACAGCTGTGTCTGATTCTGTCCTAAGTAAGTCATTGGCTTCTTCTAGCTATTGAAAAAAAAAGAGCAAGAGGAGAGGTTTTTGACCAAAATACCAACTTATTTTAATTAATCGTAATTTTAAAAAATCTTATTCCAAAAACTCACCTGCTTTTGTAATTGTACCAGCTTCTCATTAGCAAGCTGTGAATTTTGACTGACTTTCTTTAAGTCTTCCAACTGATCCTTTAAAGTAGAAACTAAAAATGAAGGAAAAAATTTAGAAATTAGAAAGTTGTCATAGAGGAAACATATAAATCCCTTTAAAAAAATGAAATTTAGTCTTAGGCCACAGTCAGTTGTATTAGGTCCACTCCCAAAGCCAACTTTCATCATGGAAGTATTTATACTTAAATTCACCAATAGAGAATGTAACAGATTTGTTTCCAGTATTATAATATTTCAAATTTTTTAATACCTTAATAAAGTCAATCTATTAGTGAAATGTTATAAACCTAGCTCATTTATTTTTGAATAACACAAATCTTTGAATAGTTCAATATCTGAAAAATGGGTCAAAATTCAAAAGGTACCAAATGGTTTGTGGTGTAGAATAAGCCTTCCCCCCTCCATGGTCTCAGTCCCTCTACCTGTCCTCCTATGCAAAAATTATTACTTAATTCTTTTTTTTTTTTTTTTTTTTTTTTTTTAAAGATTTTATTTATTTATTTGACAGAGAGAGAGATCACAAGTAGGCAGAGAGGCAGGCAGAGAGAGAGGAGGAAGCAGGCTCCCCGCGGAGCAGAGAGCCCGATGCGGGGCTCGATCCCAGGACCCTGAGATCATGACCTGAGCCGAAGGCAGCAGCTTAATCCACTGAGCCACCCAGGCGCCCCCAAAAATTATTACTTAATTCTTACATACTCTTCCTAAGACAGTGTCTATACCCTAAAACATAAAAACACAAACATATGCTTTCGCATGCATTTCTATACATACATTCAAGCATATCTAAATAAGCTTTTTTTAAAAAAAGATTTTATTTATTTATTTGACAGAGAGAGAGAGAGAGAGCACAAGTAGGCAGAGAGAGGGGGAAGCAGGCTCCCTGCTGAGCAGAGAGCCCAATGTGGGGCTGGATCCCAGGACCCTGAGATCATGACCTGAGCCGAGGCAGAGGCTTTAACCCACTGTGCCACCCAGGCACCTTCTAAATAAGCACTCATGTTTTTAAACAATCTTTACTATTTTTTTCACTTAAAGATACATCTTAGACATAATGCTATAAATATCTTGTTTATATATCAGCATACATGTGCACAAGTGCATACATAAAATAAATTCCTAGAAATGAAATCACTGGATCAAAGGGTGTAGAAGTAAAAGCTATTTTAAATGTATTTCTAATACTAATATGAAAACACATGAAATTTCGGTTAATGGTTCTCAAACGGCTGCTTGTCCAGAAGTACCTGGAGAGCTTATACAAGAAACCAAGGCCCAGGCCAAATATCTAGATCAACTAAATTAGAATTTCCGGAGCTTAGGCATCAGTAGTCTTTAAAGCTTCCCAAGAGATTCCAATATGCACATAAGGATGAAAATCACTCTTCCAGCTAAAACATTATTACTGACTTTGATGTTATACATTTATCTTGGGACATGGGTAATTAGTTCATGAGTTGTCTTAGGATTGTGGCTTCAAAAATATATCATAGGCCCTAAATTTAAGACAACCTCATGACAAAGACTTCAAGGACAGTGTTAGAAATTCCAGGGCTTTTCAAAAGTAGTAACAATTTACCTTCATTTTCTACATTCCTCCTTTTCTCATTTTCCTGTTCTGCTTTTCTCTGATACTCATTAATTCTATGCTGTAGCAACATTTTCTCCTTCTCAATCTGAGAAACTGTAGATTCTAGGTTTCTTCTTTGATTCCCCTGAAAACATAAGGATACAAGTCACCATAGCAAATTAAACTCTTTATTTAGAGGAATACTGTGTTCTTTAAAAATAAAACACAAAGACTTAAGATGGATTTTTTTGTTTCAAAATCAGAAAATACTTGCTAATGACAACTTTCTAAGAACAGAATTAGCTAGCCTTATAAGAGATAGAACTCCCTTTTCAAACCAGATATGGAAATTTTTCAGATTTTTAAATCCATAATATAAAAATGAATCTTATCAGAGAGCTGCTTTATTAGTTTAAGATGACCAGAGAGCATTGTATTACCAATATTTTGGTTGATTTACAATCCTAAATTAAAGATATTAGGTATGAAAGATAATAATTACACATTTGATAATTAAATGGTGTAGAACTCAAATGGTACCAGATGCTAGTATGTCTCCCTTAATCCTCTTCCTGTCTCAACAATTTACCTTTTCTAAGATGTTCTATGTATCTAAATAACAATGGATATTAAAAAGCAATGAAGGAAATACTTATTTTAGAAAATGAAACCACACGAGAGGGGAGGGTTAAAGAAAAAAAAATACCCAAACCATCACAACTTAAAAACGTATATTGTTTCTGAGTTACCATTTCCAGCATTTCTTGCTTTTGATGCTTCATTTTTATCTTTAAGACTCCACACTGGGGAAACTTCCTTTCTTGTGTTTTTTTCTGGGCTTTCCCATCATCAAACAAAACTCATATTTTAAGTAAAATGCTATTAGATTTAGTAAAATTTGAGATCATCTAAGTCTTTCCAATTCGAAGATTTTATCATTTTAACTTAAATTTTTTCATTTTTAAAGTTTGAAATAATTATACATTTCAGAAGGTTGCAAAAATCGTACTGAGAGGTTTCATGAACACTTCATGAAACTCATGAAATTCTAGTTTCATTCCCCTAACATACATTTTATGTAATAACAGTACAGTAACAGATCAGGAAATTGATACTCATTTAAAATGTGTGTAGTTCTACGTTATTCTATATCTTGTCACTTCATCTTCTTATCATGGTCTTTCACAGAACAAATCCTGTTGAAGTCCAATTTGTTGAATTACTATTCTTATGTGAAACATGTTTGTGGTGTCATGTCTAAGAACTTTTCACCAAGCTGTAAGTCCCAAGGATTTTCACTTTTTTCTCCTTAAAGTTGTTTTTATGTTCACCTTTAAATATATGACCCATTTTGAGTTAATTTTTACATAAAATATGAGACTTAAGTTGAGGTTCATATTTTGGACTATGGATATCCAATTGCTCCCGTACCACTTGTTAAAAATTGCTTTTGAATCTTTGTTAAAAGTCAGTAGGCTGTAAACAAGTGATATCAATGCGTGGTTATCTCTGTAGTACTCTCTTGGTTAGATTTGGTTATCTGGGTAATTCTAGTTTCATAAAACTCACTGGAGAGTGTTTCCTTCTTTTATATATCCTGGAAGAGATAGTGCAGAATTGGTACTAATTCTCCTTAAAACATTTGGTAGATCTCTCTAGTAAAACCACCTGGTCCTGGAGATTACTTTTTGGGACACTTTTATTTTTATTTTTTTTAAAGACTTATTTGAGAGAGAGAGCGAGCATGCATGTGTGTGACCTAGTTGGGGGAGAGGCAGAGGAGAGCATCTTCAAGCAGACTCTCCACTGAACACTGAGCCTCATGGGGAGCTCAATCCCACAACCCTTGAGATTGTCATGACGTAAGCCAAAACCAAGAGTCAGATGCTTAACCAACTGACCCACCCAGGCATCCCTAACTTTTGGGGAGCTTTTAAATTATGAATTCATGACAGTTATATAAGGCTATTCAAATAATCTATTTCACATTGTGTGAGTTGTGGTAGTTTGCACTTTTGCAGTCAAATGCTCTACCACTGAGCTATACCCCCTAGTTTGTACTTTTGGAGGAACTAGTCCAGTTTACCTAAATTTCACACATATATGTTACTTATATGTTTAGGATTGTTTGTAGTATTCCTTTATAATTCTTTTGATTATCTGTAGGGAGTCTAGTGATATGCCTGCCCTGTTTTATTCCTGATAACTAATCATTTGTGTCCTCTTTTTCCTCTATCAATCTTGCTAGAGGTCTGTTAATTTTCCAAACAGCTGGCTTTTTGTTTTCATTGATTTTCCCTATTGTTTTTATTTTCATTTCCATTGGTCTCTGCTCTTATCTTTATTTCCCCTTCTTTCTAGCTTTGGGTTTATTTTGCTCTTCTACATTCTTGAGGCAGAAGCTTTGATGACTGATTTGAGATTTTTTCATCTTTTTAAATGTGTGCCTTTAGTGTATAAATTTCCCTTAGGCACTATGTCAGCTGCATCCCACAACTTTTGATATTTTATTTTCATTGTTCAAGTATTTTTTTAAAGATGAAGAACCATAACTTACTTCATTATTGAGGTATAGTTAACACACAATGTTATATTACTTTCAGGTGTACAACACAGCAATTTGACAGTTCTCAGTGTACGTGCAGTCACCATATAACATTATTACAATATTCCTGGCTATATTACCTATGCCATACATTTTATCTTCATGACTTATTTATTTTATAACTGGAAGTTTGTACCTCTTAATCCTCCTCACCTACTACATCACCCATATCCCAACAACCATCAGTTTTTTCTCTGTATTTAAGAGTCTTTTTTGTTTTGTTTTGTTTTCTAGTTTTCACATATAAATGAAATTATATAGTCTCTTTCTCTGTCTGCCTTATTTCACTAAGCATAAAACCCTCTTGGACCATCTATGTTGTTGCAAATGACCAGATTTCATTCTTTCTTATAAGCTATAACTCTTCAACATAACTTTATGAGGGGGCACCTGGGTGGCTCAATCTGCTTCTTTCTCTTTCCCTCAGCCCTTTTTCCTGCTTGTGCTTTCTCTCTCAAATAAACAAATAAATCTTAAAAAAAAAAACAAACAGAAAACAAATAAACATCAACTTTATGAGACATAATTGACATTCCAAATATTCTTCCATACCCGTTAAAACTTACTCTTTGATCTATGGATTATTTAGAACTGTGTTGTTTAGTTTCCATATGTTTGCAGATTTGCCCAGTATCTGTTAGTCATTCTAGCTTGATTACATTTTGGTCAGAGAACACATTCTATGATTTTAATTTTTTTAATTTGTAGAAGTTTGTTCAGGATATGGTCTATGTTGGTATGTATTCCTTGAGTATTTGAAAAGAATGCATATTTTGCTGTTGTTGGGTACAGGATTCTAGAACTGTTAAAAAGATCTTGTTGGCTGATGGTGTGGTTGAGTTCTCCTGTACGTGGATTTTCTGTCTATAGAGTGATACTGGAGTCTCCAACATAATTGTGGATTTGTCTATCTTTTCAGTTTTATCAGCTTTTATTTCACATATTTTATAGCTCTGTTATTTGATGGATATGTCTGTTATTTGATGGATACAAATTTATGAATGCTATGCCTTCTTAGTGGCTTGATCTTAACTTAAATCTAGCATACCAGAATTTTATCTGTTTTTTAGAAATGAAATATCCAAAGCTGAGGATTTGCAAAATGGATTTCTTACATACTCAGAGCTAAATAAATTGTGCTACATACATACTGACCAATGTAAGTTGGTGAAATATTATACCTGTTTGTATTACATGTGTATGTATGTATGTATATGTATTAAATGTATATGCATATCCAAAACTACAAATAAAAAAAACAAAAAAAAGGCCAATGACAAATACTATTCCTTAAGAAAAGAGAAAATGAAGACAGCACAAAACCATTAAAAGATTAAATCTTAAAAAAAAAAAAGGAAGAAATCAATAAGGCTCTAGAAAGTATATTTCTTTTTAGGGTACTCTCTATACACATAGTGGAAAGACATTATAAGGTGATCAAAAGGAAGACAATGTATTATGTATTTGCAAACAAACATCTGATTCATGAAATGTTTCCCTACTAAAGACTTCTTACTAGGTGACCATGGAAAACATGAGTAATTCTAAAATCAATACATTTCCGATTTGATCACATAAAATTATGTTAATGTCAGTCCTTTTAAAAAGGACTTTTTAAAAATAATTTAAAATTGTACTCTTTCCTCTTTTCTATTTGTCTCTTTCTGCTGTAGTTCCAGATCCCATTTGATTATCTTGTTCCTTTCTCACTTTTCAAATGTTAAGAACCACTGAAATGAAATTTATGTACTAAAATTTTAACCTGGTTCTAGAATAAAAGTACATACACAAAGGAAACAAGTATAATCTAATCTACATCAGTTGAACCTGCAGCTCCTACGTAAAGGCTTCATCAGAGTTCTTTGACTCTCTTCTGTACATCAACGTATAAAGTTCAAATGCAATTTTCTTAGAAAACAAAACAATCTGAAAAAGGAAAAAACTCTCAAAAAGGAAAACTTCTGATTAAAAACCAAAAAGTACCTCTTCATCCAATTCTTTCATTATCTTGTCTAGCTTTATCTTTGAAGTTCTGCAAAAACAAAAGCAGTAAAGATTACAAATATGTTTTATATTGCCCAGTGGTGGAACACCCCATTCCTTACTTTTCCATTTAACTAAGATGTCTTAACATCTTTGGTGCTGTGGATTCCTTTGGCAGTCTAGGGAAGCCTGTGGCCTTTTTCTCAAAATAATGTATTTTAAAATATAAAATAAAATATAGGATTTTTTAAAAACCAAAAAATATATTAAAATTCAGTCTTAAGTTTAAAAATACATGGGGGGTGTCTAGGTGGCTCAGTCAGTTAAGCATTCGACTTTTGATTTTGGCTCAGGTCATGATCTCAGGGTAGTGAGGTCGAGCCCTGTTTAAGACCGCCCCCCTCCCCATACTCGCTGGCACATGGGTGCCTTCTCTCTCTGTCTCTCCTTTAAATAAATAAATAAAATGTATGTTTCAGTAGTATGTGTGCTTCTTTATTAATACATTAAACCACAAGATCTAGTGGTAGTAATTTCAAAGTAGTGATGAGCGCAAATGATATTTAGGGATAACAACTATAATACATGAAAATACTTATGGTATCTATTAGTAATAAAAAATTCACAACTACTGCTAATAAATGTAGACTATTGCTTCTGTTCATAGTAGAAAGAAATGCTGAATTTTCCTTATGAGTTATGGAAAACACTTTTTCTCATCCAAGTTTAAGAACCTTGAATTCTATCCATGCACCCTCTGGGGGAGGTCTACGGATTCCAGGTTAAGGATCCTTGAACTCCCTCACGCAGTCCTTGCTGATAAACAAAAATTAGCTACTTATACTTTATATAAGATTCAATAATGAATCTTATTCAATTAATTCAATTATTAATTATTCAATAAATTCAATTTACTCGGCATATATAACCGAGTAAATGTACCACGGAACAACCCAGTCAAAAAACTGAGATAAACTGAAACTGTATTATCTCCACAATTTGTTTTCTTTGGCTCTGAACACAACCCTTGGCTTCAAATCTGCATGTACAATGTTTCACATGGATCCTTCATCAAATACCTCACTCAGTATGCCCAAAATGTTATTCCCTCTGCTCCACACCCTTACCCCATAGTATCATTTTGTTTTTCTCTAGGTGTCCCTAAGAAAGGACATAACCTAGGAATCATCCTTGACTCATCTTCCTCTCTCATTTCCATTTAGTTGAATAAATGTCAAGTGCTGCCAACTAACCAGAGTTCTTCTTAAAAAGTAAATTTTACCAGTTTTTTACTTAGTTGAATGACTTTCAATATTTTTCCATCATCTTTAGGATAAATTCTAAATTCCTTAGCTTGTCAAAAACAAAGTTCTCTAAGACCTAGATTCTGTCAACCTTCCCACCCCCATCTCATGCTTCCCCTTTTTCCCCAACATTTTCCTATCATTGCAGGCCACTCTGACCATTCCTACTTCTTCCTCATATTGATACCCTACACTGCCACAATCACTAGTTTAATTTTGGATAAAGAAACTTCTTAGCATATTTATTTCCATTTCCTCCCCTTATTTCCATATTTCATAATTGGGAATTCTTTCCAAATCCTGGGATCAGTTCATTATTTGCTTATATTATACGTGTTTTTTTCTGAAAAATGTTTGTATTATAAAGTTATGTATTTAATCTATCCGGAATAGTTTGCAATGAGAATATTACTTGTTTCCTCTTTGGCCCAATCACAAAATTGCAAGTTTCCCCAATTCCATTTGTTGAATACTTATTAATCTTTGTTTTACCTCTCTATTTCATTTATTCAATACCATCCACAAAAAATATAAAGTTATTGTTTGTAGTTAATAAGTAACAACATTTTGCTAGGTTATTTCAACTAATATTAATTATATATTTCATAAATATACAGATTCTTATTAGATTTAATAATTTTATATTTAATAACATTTACATTTTAGAAAGCACCTTATTTAATGTCAACTAATTTGCCCTTTCAGTCAGATAATTAAAATGGCAGAGAAAAGTAATAAATCAGGCACTAAGTGAATCAGCATTATAGTTTTTTAATCAAGACTGCCAGGAACAAATGCACTTTAAATTATGAGGACAATATATCTGTAACTAATGCCAACTTAAATATTACTTTCCAATTCTAGCCAAGACATTCTTCACTGAATGTATATAAGCAGCAACTTTTATATCTCCACTTCATTTCCAATTACTTTTCAAGTGTTTTATAGAGGGCAAGTTTTAAAATAAGTATGTGCTATACAATTTTTAATATTAAAAACATAAAAAGTACTTTCTCACCTGCACTTCTGCTCCATTTCATCTTTTAATTGCATTTCATTATGCAGCTGTTCTTCCAGCTTATAAATTGTTTTTTGCAAATTTTCCTGCTTTAATTAAAAACAAAATAAAACAAAACTCATCCTACTAAGAATATTCATAGAGAACTTAAAAATAACAAATTTATTACCATTCCTTTTTCCTTTCTATCTGAAATTGCTATTAACTTAATAAGCAGTTTTTCAACACCTAGAAATATGTCAGGCACTGTGGTAGGCATTAGTAATATAAAAAAATAAGGTTTGGTCCCTGTGCTCAAGAGGCTAAGAATTAAACAGAGGGGCATAAAGGAATAGGAGGGTGAAAAGAACCTACAATAATCCAAAGACACACACAAATATTACAATATAATGTGGTGATGACAGGGTTATATATAAGGTATTCTGAAGGAGAGAAGGGGTCACATCTAATTCTGCCAGGAAAATGTAATCTTTGAGATCAGACCTACAAGATAAAGATATTTACTAAGTGGAGAAGGCATAGAAAAAAAGGCATTTTAGACAGAATGAATGAGTCTAAAAGTAGAGAAGAGGAGAATATGATATATTTTGTATACAGAAAGAAATCAAGTATAGGCAGAGCACAGAACATAATACAGAGAAAGAGTCTCATAAAATCTGAAAAGGTGAGTGAGACTATGATTCTTGTAGGCAAAAATAGTAGTTAGGTTCTTTAACCTTAAAGCATTTTAAAATGGGAAACAACATAGTACTGGCATTTTAGAAACATCACTTCAGTAACAATAAAGTGAAGAAGAGTAGAGGACAGACCAATTCTAATCAAAGTAACTAGTTAACAGGATTTTGAGATGGTTCAGGCAAGAGTATATAAGTTTGACACGAGGCAGAGGCTATAGAAATGAAGAGGAGGAAATGAGTAACTTTGTCAGTCAGAAGGTAGAATTTATAACCTAACGACTGATTAGAAATAAGAAAAGAGATGAAAAACTACAGCATAGGGAATATAGTCAGTAACATTGTAATAAAAATGTATGGTGACAGTTGGTAACTACACTTAATTATAGTGAGCGTTGTGTAATGTATAGAATTGTCAAGTCACTATTTGTATACCTGGAACTACTGTATCATTGTATGTCAACTATACTTCAATAATAAAAAAATTTTAAAGATCAAAGTAGGATTATTTTTTAAAAAGTGTCAACATAAGAAAAAAAGAAAGGCAGGCAGGAAGGAAAAAGAAAGAAGAGAAGAGGAACAGAGTACCATACAAAAGATAGGCAACACAGTAAGAACTGCTGGGGACGGGATAGCTCTGGCCTAGACTGAGGTGCCTGAAAGAAGCACAAAAAGAGAAATCCAGTCAAAGAGAGAGAGGAGAGATACAGGTCTGGAGTTTAGAAGAGCAAGCTGCACATACACAAGATTACTTATAGAAAATGAGCAGAAAGCAAAGATCAGAATCGCCTTGAGAAACATTTAACAACTAAAGGCAGGCGGGGAGTGGGGTGAGGGAAGAGGAGGAAGGGAGTGAGCTTGCAAAAAGGACTGAAAATATAATCTAAAATGGTGGGAAGGAAATAATGGGAACATCAAAGAGTTATGGAAGTTCCAAGGAGGAGGGATTATCAGTGTCATTTGCAGTAAAAAAGAAAATTTATGACAGGAATGAAAATTATTCATTCTATTTGTCAACTGCAAAGCTGTTCATTAGCATCTCTGCTGGAAGGCTTTAAAGGAAGAGTTGAAAATTAAATTAGTTGACTTTTCTATTTATCTCCATGTTAACAGAAACAGTAGAGACACCAAAGTTTTCTACTTCCCCTGTGATCTTACCAGAGCAAAAGATAAAAGATAGCAGCAGCCAGTGACAGGAACTTCTGGCAATTACAACTGAACAAGATCAGCCCAAAGAAAACACGATTCCACTAAATATTTTTTAAAGTTCTATGTACTACTAATCCTACAGATAAGTAATACAGTGAGAGCTGGGTTATAGCAGCTCCTTACCATGACCCTCCCTAGGTCAAAGGTTCTTTCAAGATTTCTGAGCTTGGGAAATAGCTCTGGTGAGATGAGAATTTAAAAGAGAGAGAGCGTCAAAAGAGCTAACAAGTCCTCATACAATCCATTCTCCTTTTTTCCACTCTCCCCTCACCTTGCATGCTCTCTTAATTAAAGAATAAATCAAGGAGAAAGAATTACATCAGCTTTGAAAACTGATTGCTACCTCTTCCCGTCCCCCTAATACGTAGGCTACAGTACAAGAGTTTAAAGAATGCTCCAAGGGTGGCCAAATAATTATTTCTAATATTTTAAGTAAGCTCTATGCCCAACATGGGGCTTGAACTCACAACCCCGAGATTGAGTCAAACTCTACCAACTGAGCCAGCCAAGCACCACAATTAATGTCTAATATTTTTAAGAAGATCCTGGTCAGCCCAAAAGGACCTTGTCTGAAATCTAAGTAAGATTTTTTTTTTAAATGTCTCAACATAAGCTATACGAATAATAAAAAGGATTCCTGTCTCTAGTATTTACTTACAACAGTAATCTTTAGTGGACAAATCAGATACTTGACTGTACTATACATTTGCTCCCTCTGCTTTCTAGCCATGAAATCCATCCTCTGCCCTAATTTTGCCTTGCAATCTATAGATTTCATTACCTGGATTCTATTGCCCTGTGATTTTAGGGTTCATTTGAACATATGAGAGACACAAGCAGCAAATCAGAAGGTAGGAGAAAGAAAATAATCATTCTCCCACCCTTTGTCATACTGTGGTGCTGGCAGTGTTCTATATTCTGTGTTCCTCTTTGATGATGGTAGGCTTTTCTGAGCTGTAGTAACAATACTTGTCTCTCTTTGTCCCGTTAGACTGGGGACAATAACTTTCCCGTGCTGATAATCAATGGGTATTTTTGCATCCTTTATTCACTGCTCCTCTTGACCTTGCTCCTAGCACTGTAAATAGCCCTTTCGCTAAACTCTCTTAATAAACAAAATGTGATATATTCCTACACTAGAATATATTCAGTCTTAAAAAGGAATCATATTCTGATACGTGTTACAACATGGAGAAATCCTGAGGATATTATGGCTAAGTGAAATAAGCCAATCACCAAAAGTCAAAATTGTATGATTCCACTTACATGAGGTACCTACTAGCATAGTCAAATTCATAGGGACAGAGAAAGTAGGATAGTGGTTACTCGGGGCTGCAGGGAGTAGAATAAAGAGTTTAATGTGCACAAAGTTTTACTCTGGGAAGAAGAAAAAGTTCTGGAGACAGATGGTGGTAGTTATATAAAGGTGATTAATAAAAATGAATTGTACACTTAAAAACTAAATTTTATGTTATGTATATTTTATCATATACACAAAAATTGCTTTAGTTAAGGCTTCTGAATGTGTAATCTGTTTTGATGTCAAGATCCTTACTGATAAACTGATTTATCATAAATTCCTAATTCCAAAGATTAGAAAGACTTTCACTGTCAATATGTGTAGCAATTTATAGTTTACTAATTACCTCCACATAAAATATTCCACTTGATATTCAGGCAAGAAATCAAGTTGGAAGGAGACAGTAAGTAAAAAAGTTCTATCAAAATTTAAGTTCACTAACTACACATTCAGAAGCAATACATACTTACTTAAGTATCATGTACACAAAATATACCATCCACAAAACAACTTTTTAAAAAGTAATAAGAAAATACCTACCAAGCTTTTATCCACATTGGGGCTACTTCGGTTATCATTAGGATTTGCTGAAGATAAGTATCTGAGAGGAAAAGAGTTTTTAAAAGTAAAAGAAAAAACCAAAAAACTCTTCAATACTCAATAACAACCAGTAATATATGCTATGTGCCTATTTTTTTGTGCAGTATTGTACTTGATATGCTTTTTTCAAGTTGAGTACAAATTCATAATTCTTCACTTTAGAAAGTAAAAAAGTGATACATATGTTAAATAAAATCCCCAGTTAGGTCAGAAGCAGCACTCTGTAATTAAATACCTTACTATTCCTGCAGCAAAACATATGAATTTTCATACCAAGTAGGATAAATTAAAAACCAAGAATCTCCAGTTAGTTCAAGTTAGGTTTTTGGCCATGAGGGCAGGTTATGGAAGCTTTTGCCACAGAACAAATCACTAAGATGTTTTCAGTTTTTAGAGCTTTGTGGTTTTATTTGTTTTTCTTTATTAAAGTAGGCTCCATGCCCAGGACTTGGATTCACAACCCTGACATCATGACCTGAGCCAAAATCAAGAGTCAGGACACTTAACTGACTGAGCCACCCAGGTCCCCCAGTTTTTAGAGATTTTTGGATTAGGGATTGGGGATAAGGAATTGCTGACTTGTAAAGACATGAACAGAACTTCTCTCCCTGCCTCAATTATTCTTCAGCCAAGGATGATATTGGACAAAAAAGAGTTTTGCCTTAAGTGGTTAACATAACCTAAAGTTCAGATGATGTCCTGCTAATCTTTTGAGACTCTGAGGCTTACAGGGTTCTTTCTTTAAATTCACTAAAGTTAGAATTACATATAAGATAGTAGTGACCTTTAGAAGTCTTTATACATGAGATTATCAAACGCATCTAAACAGGTCATATAAAAAAATCTGTCTAAGCTCTCAAATGTCATATATAGGTGAGGTACTACGGCTGCCTCTGCTACTGCTTCTGCTACTGCCTCTAACACACTACAACTACCACTATTAATACTTTTACCATCACCACCACTACAGTCACCACATTGGTTCATTAGGAGAAAACCCTCAAAAAGAAATCAAATAGCTACTATACACTTCTTAGTTGCTATAGGGCAGCTATTGTCAGCCACATATTCATTAAATATGAATTTAATGCATTCATTAATAGAAAAAAAAGAAGTTCCTTTAAGTACCATTAAACACATATAACAGTGCTCTAAAACAAAACAAAAGAGGAAAATATGTCACTTTTTACGTTTTCTTTGGAAAATTACTTAGATCAACTAGAGAATCAAATAATGAGGAGGCAGTATTAGGCACTAAGTAGCAGGTTTGTAGAGAAATGGTCCCATGTAACAAATGACAAATTCTAGGTTTAGCAGAACTTCATTCCATTAACTACCAAGTGTCTCAGAAATTCAGTGTGGGATTCCACATCATGTAATGTAAATAAAAGCATATAGCAGTACCAGTGAAACCTGAATTAGACATGAAAACAGACCATTTGATCCCTAAGATCTTCTAAATTATAATATACTATGTAAACTAAAGTTAATATTTGGCCTCTACAAAGTTAATAATATAACTTTGAATACAGCGCTGGAAATGTTAAAGACACTACTACTTGTACACATCCATTCATTCTTCTACTTTTTGTCTTATTTTTTCTTTCCAAGTTATTTTATATACTATATTGCTGCTTTCATATAGAATCTGGTCATTTAGGTAACTTCTTATGAGAAGTTTTAGATTATTACAAATGTAGCTAAAAGTTTAACCTTTAAACTATTAAAAATCATTCTTCATTTATGGAAGAATGGAAGATCTTTATTTCAGCAATAAAGATCTCTAACCCTTGGTAATTGGAAGCATGTTTGGATTTCAGAAGCAAGAATTTCAGAAGTTTCCTATTTCATCCAGTAACTCATTATACTTACATATTATCGTAAGGCTAATCAGTATTTTGCTGATTCTTTTTTTTTTTTTAAGATTTTATTTATTTATTTATTTGACAGCGAGAGAGAGAGATCACAAGTAGGCAGAGAGGCAGGCAGAGAGAGAGAGAGAGGGAAGCAGGCTCCCCGCCAAGCAGAGAGCCTGATGTGGAACTCGATCCCAGGACCCTGAGATCATGACCTGAGCCGAAGGCAGCGGCTTAACCCACTGAGCCACCCAGGCGCCCAGTATTTTGCTGATTCTTAAAGATCAACCACACCTTCAACCATTCATGTAATAGGCAATTACTAAAAAACACTATGTTATTCAATAAGACAGTGGTACTGAAGAACAGCATGCAATGTCTGCTTTTGAGAAACTTAGAAATTAGTTTGGGATATGCATCATATAGATACAAGGAAAAACCAGAGAACATAGTCAAGTACATGACAATGTACTGTTACAAACAGTATATATAATGTTTATTTAACTCAAGATTACTTTTGTATAGATAAACCCAAATAAAGTCATTAACTGCTATGAACTACAGAAAATCCAAAAACATTGCGAGTTATTTATATCAACATTTCAAGTGCTTCAAAAATCAAGCCAGAGAAAAACTGATAAAAATAGGAAGGAAGGAAGGAAAGAAAAAAGGAAGGAAGGAAGAAAGGAAGGATTTTTTTATAAAAACTCACCCTGAAACTTGTCAGTGTATTTCAATATAAAATAGCTACAACATTATATCCTGGGTGCTGGTGGGTAAGGATTAAAATACTGGACTTTACTAAGAGTCAAAAGTCAAGTACTACCCGTAATACTTGATGCAACAAAATGTATTCAGTACTGTCTTATAGCTGGATTATAGGAGAAATTTCTTAAGGCAGGATTAAATTGCATTCCTGTTTTCTACACGTGACTTGAATAGGCTCTTACAAAAAAGTTTTGACTAAAATGACAAAATGCTTCACTTTAAAATATTATCCATTTCCTCACTAGGATATGAGCATCTTAAGAGAAGGTACTAACCATATTTTATTCATCTTTCTCCCTGCACCTTGGTGCTTAATATATACCTGACAAAAAATAAGTTGGCAAACATGTTTGTTGAATGAATGAATGAATGAATGCTCATGCATAATGCCAAACGTTTAATTTATATCTCAAGTCCATTTGAAGACTAAAGCTACCATTAGCTCATATTATTAACAGCTAACATTAACTGAGTTCTGAATGTCCTACTGTTCTGATTTAATTAAACCTTATAATAATGCTGTGAGACAAGTATTATTATCATCATCATCCCTATTTTTGAGGAAATGGAGGCATAAAAGGTTGAAGTTATTTGTCCAAGGTCACAAGGTCTCACATATAAGACATGGTAAATTAATTTAGTGATTTTTGGTGAGGAATCACTTAATTTTTGCATTACTAAAAATTATAGGCCTTTGTAACATCAATATAGTAATGGTAACCCTGGAAAACTATTTGTTGTTCCGAAATGTATTATAAAACCAGAGCTCTCTGGATGATGAGATTAACCAAAATATTAGTATTGATAGAATCTTTTAATTTATTAATTGGGGTTAACTTGAACACATATATAGTGCATTATTCAGCAATAATTTCTGAAACACAATATCTTGATCATGGATGAGTCTAAAAGAAATGAAGTATGAAATAATACAATTATCATGCATCACTGAAAAATAGCATATTACGATATCTCTTAATATACCATTAAATGTTCTTGAAGTGATTTTTAGATATCCCTAAGAAAATAATAGACCACAACTGAATTATTACCTACCCCTAAAATCAATGCTTAGCATACTCACCTACGATTGCTATAATATGTAAATCCTACAAAAGGTAACTGATTGCCAACAAAAGCTTTAGGTATGGGGAATGTTTCTTCATCTCCTTTATCTTCTTCCAAGTCATCAAAATTACTTGTATCAATGTCACTACTTAAATCAGGTACAACTGGTGCTACAGCTAAAAATGGAAACAAAATTAGTAGTTCCTTCAAACTTAATATGAAAATAAAGGAAAGCAAAGATTCCATACCAACTATTAAGTGTCTTACATATAAATTAATTTGCAAACTACAAATTCCAAATGGGTTGAATCTTATTTTAATTAATTATATTAGGATTATTAATCAACTGATATTGATTACAATTCTATGAAACAATTACCTTCAAAATCACCTACAATTATTATCTCTATTTTCAAGTTTAAATTGGTATTGGGGTTTCAGAATATATCATAATATAAAATATGCAAAAGCGGTTAGGACTATAGAAAAGATTTTCAGGAACCATAGCATACTAAATTGTACTCAAAGATTCAAAATTGATTGGTCTCAAATATAATATTTTGTTTATTAATCTGCTGTATAGCAAATTAGAAATTAAGGTTATGTCTTCACAGCCCTAGATAGACCAATTTGGTATTGAAATATATTTGTTCATCTAAAATCCAGATGGTTTGTATTCACTTCCCCAACTGATTATTTCTATAATATTAAGTCACAAGGAGCAATGTATTTTGAATTGTATTTTCAGGCTAGCCACCTTCCCTGAATTAAGTCATTAAGTGATGACTCAATGAGGTATTTATGAAATGGTAATTAGGAAAAAAGGGCAGAGATACAAAACATGGACACAATTTTCAAGAGTTATAAACCTAATGGAAAGTAAGGCTCATATATACTTAATTAAATAAAACCATATATGACAATGCTTCAGTCTTCATAATATGGGAGAGAATACCATTTGAAAGAAACACTACTACTATCTTAATTTGGAGCTTGAATATGCTACAGAGAGTCATCTAAAAATACATTTTAGAACAAAATGTGTTTCAGTTAGATATAATAGTATTAAGAAAACATGGGTGGCACAGTTGGTTAAACATTGGCCTTCCGCTCAGGTCATGATCCCAGGGTTCTGGGATCCAGCCCCACATTGGGCTCCTTCCTCAGTGGGGAGTCTGATTCTCCCTCTGCCTCTACCTGCCACTCCCCCTTGCTTGTGTTCTCTCTCTGCCAAAAGCATCATAGAAATATCAACAAAATGGTAAATAATTTAGATATAATCAAATCATATTGCCTCAAAGAAAAAGATGGGAGATGAGCAACAAAAAATAACTGACCTGGTTTCATGGTATTAATCTCTTATATAAAGGAATAATTTTTCTGGGTTTTCCAGACAAGAAATAACTACTGTTGTGGATCTCAGATATGGTGAATTATTTGATGAATTCGGGAATGAAACAACACATTTAATCCAAAGAAGCTATAATATTAACAATGAATAAGAAAAGATCTTTTGCACCATTCTCTTTTCTTAATGACCAGGAGAACGGCCTGACAAGATAGTTCTAGCTTCCTAATAGTACTAACTGCCTAATTTGTAAAATGGGCAGGTTGGGGAGGGGGAGCTAGTTGTCACTCCTTGTGACGTAAATAAATCAATTACAGTCTTGGCATAAATTTTACTTTCAAACAGTGGTTCTCAATTCTGAAACAATCTTGCTCCCCTTGGGGACATGTGGCAATGACCGAATACATTTTTGGCTGTCATAACTGGGGAAGGTGTGCTGCTGGGATCTAGTGGTTTGTAAAGATCAGGGATACTGCTAAACATCCAAGAAAGTTCAGGATAGCCCACAGAAAAAAGATTTATCTGGTCTAGTGTTCACGGTAAAAAGCCCTACTTTAAAATTATCATATAGGATCGATTTTAAAAGGAAACAGAGGAAGGCTGGTGAATTCTCTTTTGCTGTTTCAGATGAATCTTGTCTTTTTATAGACTGTATACCATTTCAGAGCAGTTTTAAAATGAGACAAATTCTGTTTAAATTCTGAGATATAAGTAGGGGAATTTCTGGGAGAATTATAAGTGTAATACTTCATCTACATTTAAAGTATAACATTTAGGTTTTAAAGAACACCCTATAATCATGCCAGAACTAATATATAAGAATAAGGATAAAAAGATAGCTTTACGGAATTATTACTGATATACAGAGTAATCTACTTATAAAAATTTACCTTTCCATAAATAACTGGTAATATAGGAATCATGTTCCATAAAAAAGAATCTAGCTGATGTAAAAAAAAAAAAAAAAGGCAGAGTAGGAAGCTCTAAGAAGCCACCTTTTCACTGAAGTAGACACTATGCTGGCAAAAACTATCATAAGCAACTTTTTCAGAACTCTGAAATCTAAGAAAAAACTTATAAGAAGCAGGGGAATGTTTTTTTTTTTTTTTGTTTAAAGATTTTATTTATTTATTTATTTGACAGAGAGAGATCACAAGTAGGCAGAGAGGTAGGCAGAGAGGCAGACAGAGAGAGAGGAGGAAGCAGGCTCCCCGCGGAGCAGAGAGCAGGGGAATGTTTAATGAAGAAAGAAGCTACTAAATTTTGGCATTTCAGGAATTGTCATTGGCTGACCAGTGACATAACGATGGAAAACATTCTTCAGTGATCATACAAGACAAGGAATACAGACTTTGTAAAAACAGTTTGAAAAACTTATTAAACAAATCCATGATTGAAGTCCATAATAAGCAACAAAAGCAAACCTGGGGAGGAGGAAATCTGATTTCCAGAGTTAAAATATGCTGTTCAACATGTCTAGTTTTCAAAAAAAAATTACAAAGCATGTAAAGAAACAGAAAAAGCATGAAGTATTCACAGAATAAAGAATGCCAGAAAACATCACTGAGGAAACCCAATATTAGATTTACTACACAGACTTTAAACAGTCTTAAATATTCTCAAAGAGCTAAAGGAAACTATGGACAAAGAACTAAAGGAAACCAGGAGTATGATATCTTAACAACTACAAAAGTACAACAGCTGAAACTACAAATATATTAGAAGGGTTCAATAGCAAAACTGAGCAGGCAGAGGAACCAGGGAACTTAAATAAGACCACTAATACTATCAAGTGTAGGAAAAAAAAGAAAACAGAATGAAAAAGTGAACTCTTGGGATACATACACATTATGAAATTCCCAAGAAAGGAGAGTAAGAAGCAGAAAGAATATTTAAAGAAACAATGGCTCAGGGGCACCTGGGTGGCTCAGTCATTAAGCATCTGCCTTTGGCTCAGACCATGATCCCGGGATCAAGTCTCACATCAGGCTCCCTGCTTGGGAGGAGGCCTGCTTTTCCCTCTCCCACTACCCTGGCTTGTCTCCCACCAACTCTTGTTGTCTCTCTCTATGTCAATTAAATAAATAAAATCTTAAAAAATAAAATAAAATAAAAGAAATAATGGTTCCAAACTAACCAATCTAATGAAACATGAATCTACACAACCAAGAAGCTCAATGAACTCCAAATAAGAAAAATTCAGATCCACATCTTGACCCAGTATAATAAACTTTGAAAAGACCAAGACAGAATCTTGAAAGCAAGAGAAAAGTGACTTGTCATACATATACAAGGAATCCTTGATTAGATTAAGAGCCCATTTCTTTCTTTTTTTTTTTTCTTAATAGGACCACAACACAGGGCCTGAACTCACAGCCCTGAGATCAAGACCTACATTGAGATCAAGAGTCGGATACATAACCGACTGAGCCACGCAGGCTCTCCTTAAGAGCCTATGTCTAAACAGAAACTTGAAGGCCAGAAGGCAGGGAACAACATATTGAAACTGCTGAAACAACGGTTCAGCAAGAATTCTACCATCTGGCAAAATTACTCTTTAAATGAAGGACAAATTAAAGAGATTACCCCAGGTAAGGGAAAGATCAGAGACTGTTGCTAGCAAACCTATCCTAAAAGAATTGTTGAGTTTTTTTAAGGTTGAAATGAAAAGACAGTAGACACTAACTCAAAGCTTTGTGAAGAAATAAAGGTAACCACACAGGTAAATTCAAGAGCCAGCATTATGTATTTTTCTTTATAAATCCACTTTTCCTCCTATAGGACTTAAAATAAATATGCATAAAACAATTATAAATTTATGTTAATGAGCACAGACTATATAAAGATGTAATCTGTGACAATAACAACACAAAGGGAGAAAAAGGATTTGTACAGAAATAGGGTTTTTCCCCTTAAGATTTTATTTATTTGTCAGAGAGAAAGCAAGCACAAGCAGGATGACTGCAGGCAGAGCAGGCAGAGGGAGAAGCAGGCTCCCCACTGAGCAAGGAGCCTGATGCAGAACTCGATCCCAGGACCCTGGGAGGACCTGAGCTGAAGGCAGATGCTTAACTGATTGAGCCACCCAGGCATACCTAAAGGCAGTTTTCTTATGCTTCTGACAGTAAATTATATCAATTCAACCTACACTGTTATCAGTTTAGGATACTAAATGTAATCTCCAGGATAATCACCATAAGAAAATGACTAAATAATATATAGAAAATGAATTGAAGAGGGAATCAAAACAGCACACTATGAAATAATCCAGTAGACAAAAAAGGTGTCAGTAAGGTAGGGGCTGAGGAATAGAAAGAAAAAATACAGAAAACAGAACAATGGCAAAAGTCTTTACATATAGTATTCACTTTAAAATTAAAGTCACTAATTAAAAGGTAGAGACTGGACGAATGGATTAATAAAACTGATCCATTTACATGCAGTATATGGAGACTCACTTTAGATCGAATGACATAAATACATTAGAAGAATGAAAGAAAATATTCCATGGGGAAAAAAGCTGAGGTGCCTACACTAATATCAGACAAAAAGATATTTAAGACCGTTAAAATAGTGAAAAACAGGGCATATTGATGATGTAATAAAAGGGTCAATTAATCAAAAGATAAAACAATTATAAACATGTATGCATGAACATCGCCCCAAAATGTAGGTGATAAAAAATGACATAAATGGAGAAACAGTTCTAAAATAATGCTTGGAGTCATCCATAACCCACTTTCCGTAAATGAACAGAACATTTAAACGAAAGATGAATAAGAAAATGCAGGACGTGAACAATATCATAAACTAACAAGATATAACAGACATGTAAAGCTCAATCCACCATCAACAGCAGAATACATATTGCACATGAGACATTCTCCAGGACAAACTATATGTTAGGCCAAAAAACAACTTAATAAATTTAAAGAGACTGAAATCATACAAGTATCTTCACCAAGCCATGATGGAATAAAACAAGATATCAACAAGAGAAGGAAGACTGGAAATTTCACAAATACCTGGAAAACAGCAAACTCTTTTGTTGTTTCAAGTTTTTATTTAAATTCCAGTTAACATATAGTGTAATATTAGTGTAGAAGTAGAATTCAGTGATTCATCACTTAAATATAACACCCAGTGCTCATCACAACAAGTGCCCATCACCCATTTAACCCACCTCTTCTCCATTAAGCATCAGTTTGTTCTCTATAGTTAACAGTCTGTTTCTTGGTTTATCTTTTTTTCTTCATTTGTTTGTTTGGTTTCTTAAATTCCACGAGTTAAATCATATGGTATTTGTCTTTCCCACTCTGACTCCATCCATGTCATTGCAAACAGCAAGATTTTGTTCTTTTTTATGGCTAAGTAATATTCCACTGCATGCCACATGTGCACGTGTGCGTGCATGCACACATATACACACATACACATACATGTATATATACACCTTGCATCTTCTTTACCCATTCATCAGCTGATGGACATTGGGCTGTTTCCATAATTTGGATATTGTTGATAATGCTGCTATCAACATCGGGATGCATGTGTCCCTTTGAATTAGTATTTTTCTATCCTTTGGGTAAATACCTAGTGGTGCAATTGCTGGATCATAGGGTAATTCTATTTTTAACTTTCTGCAGAACCTCCATACCTGCAGAACCTTTCCAGAGTGGCTGCCCCAGTATGTATTATTCCCACCAATAATGTAAGAGGGTTTCCCTTTCTCCACACCCTCAACAACATCTGTTATTTTCTGTGTTGTTAATTTTTGCCATTCTGACAGGTGTCAAGTGGTATCTTGTAGCTTTGATTTGTATTTCCCTGATAATCGGTGATACTGAGCATCTTTTTACGTAGCTATTAGCCATCGGATGTCTTCTTTGGATAAATGCCTATTCAGGTCTTCTGCCCATTTCTTAACTGTATTATTTATTTTGGGGGTTTTCAGTTTGATAAGTTCTTTACAGATTTTGGATACTAACACTTTATCAGATATGTCATTTGCAAACATCTCCCATTCTGAAAGTTGCCTTTTAGTTTTGTTGACTGTTTCCTATGCTGTACAGAAGGTTCTTATCTTGATGAAAGTTCATTTTTGCTTTTATATCCCTTGCCTCTGGAGATGTATCTAGAAAAAAGTTGCTGCCGATGTCAAAGTGGTGAAAACAACATACGCTTAAAAAAAAAAACCAATGAGTCAAAGAAGAAATCATAAGGGAGATTAGAGAAAATGCTTTGAGAACAAATGAAAATGAGAACCACACCAAACTTATGGGATTCAGTGAAATCAGTACTCAGAAAAATTTTAGTTGTAAATGTCTACATGAAAAAAAAGGGACAGAAAGATCTCAAATCAATAACCCAGTTGACACACTAAGGAACCAGAAAAAAAGCAAACTAAGCCCAGAGCTACAGTAAGGAAAGAGCAATACAGAATAGAGCGTGGATAAGATATAGAATACAAAATTAACAGTTAAAGTAACAAAGGTCAACAAAATTGACAAATCTTTTACTAGACTAAGGTGGAAAAAAGAGAAGACAAATTAGAAATGAAAGTGGGGATATAACTACCGACTTTCTAGAAATAACAATAAAAGGAAACACTATAAGGGCTTCTGGGTGGCTTAGTCAGTTGAGTGTCTGACTCCTGATTTTGGGGGGGTCATGATAGCGGGGTTGTGGGAACAATCCCGCATCAGGCTCCACACTCAAGCAAGGGGAGAGGGGTCTGCTGGAGATTCTCTCTCCCTCTGCCTCTACCCCTGCTTGCATTCTCTCTCTCTAAACAAAATAAACAAAACAAAAAAACTTTAAAAGAAAAAAACTACAATTATACCTCAACATGTTAGATAACCTAGATTAAATGATAAGTTCCTAGAAACACATGAACTACCAAAACTTATTTGAAAAAGAGAATCTGAACAAACTTACAAGAGATTTAATAAATAACCAAAAATGTCCCAACAAAGAAAAAAAATCCAAAACAAGACTGTTTCACAGCTGAATTCTACCAAACATACAGTTTGAGAGTTTAATGCCAATCCTTCTCTAACTCTTCCAAAAAATAGAAGGAACACAAATTAATTCCATGAGGCCAGAATTATTCTGGCTCCAAAGCCAGATCAAGACAAGACAAAACACACACACACACACACACACACACACACACACACACACACACACAGCCAATGTCATACTCACTAGTGAAAGACTGAAAGCTTTCCTGCTGTGATCAAGAACAAGACAAGGACTCTGTCTCACAACTTCTATTCAACATAGTATTACAAATTCCAATCAGAGCAATTAGGCAAGTAAATGAAACAAAAGGCATCCTCATTGGAAACACAATCAATGCAATCATTACCAAAACCCCAATGTCCTTTATTACACACCTGGAAAAACCCACTTTAAAATTCATGCAGAAATCTCAAGTGATCCCAAATAGCCAAAACAATCCTGGAAAACAGAGAGCTTTTCCAAGGCCTGATTTCAAAGGCTACTACAAATCTATTGCAATCAAAACAGTATAGTACTGGCATGAAGACAGTTCAATGGTATATCATAGAGAGACCAGAAATAAAGCCTCACATACGTGGTCAAATGATTTGAGAAGGGTACAAGACCACTTAATGAAATAGGAGTTTTTTCAACAAATGATAGTGTAGGAAAACTGGATATCGACATGCAAAACAATGAAGATAGACTCTACCTAACAACATATACAAAAATTCACTCAAAACAACGGAAGGCAATGACTCCAACATTTATATGTATACCAGTGACCAGAAAAGCATTATTCACAATAGCTAAAAGGTACAAGCATTCCAGGCGTCTGTCAATATGTGAATAGATTTTTTTAAAATGTGGTATACATGCACAGTACAATATTATTCAGCCTTAAAACGGAACAAAATTCTGGTAAGTCCTGTAACATGGATGATCCTTGAAGATAAGCTAACTGAAATACATCAACCACAGAAAGATAAATATTGTAGAATTCCACTTATTTGAGGTAACAAGAATAAACTCATAGGCTCAGAAAGTATAATAGTGGCTACTGGGGGCTGGGGTTAAAGGAGAATGGAGAATTACTGTTTAATGTGTGAAGAAATTTAGTTTGGGATGACAAGAAAGTTCCAGAGATGGATGATAAGAAAGTCCAGAGTAATGGCTGCACAATAAGGTAAAGGTGCTTAATGCCACGAGCTATACTGTTAAAAATGGTTAAAATGGTAAATTTTGTTATATATACTTTACCATAATAAAGATAATTTTTCTTAAAGTTTATGCTTTCTAAACATGACCCCAACTTTATACTGAGAAAGTCTAAACTCCTATGACCCTGAAACTTGCTAGACCCTAAATTCTTTATCTATGAAGGCTACAGTGATAATTTCTCCCATGAGAATGTACAACTCTAAAAGAGAGGACACTAGACTTAATCAATCCACAGAATCTGGAACAGCATATATGTGCTTACAAACAACCATTTTTGTTTTTAAATAAATGGAAAATTTACCACATGAGCTGACAGTTACTCCTGTTATCATCTTGTGTCATTTCCCACCAACTATAGGTGGATTAGGTAAAATATCTTATCTCAAATGATATCATGAATGGCAAAGTGTTTTGCAAATTACCATATTATTATATTTAACACAGTATTACTAATAATGTATCTGGTCTATGTAATAAATGTTACCATATTATTTTCCCCTAAATTTAACTGCCAAGAATGTTGATTCCCTACATTTCTACTTTGCATAATACTGAGTGGTATTACTTAAATGGCACATGGTATTCCAGAAGATCTAAGGCTTTTGGATTCACAGATTTGAATCTTGACACTGTCATCTACTAGCAGTGTTATTTAAGTCTTTTCATTTCTTCTGTTTTCTTTCTTTAATCTCACTTAATTAAATTAAGAATTTAATTCTTCTTCAATTCTATTTTAAATGAGTAAAAAAGTAGTTTTACAATCTTAATACTCTGTGCCGCTAAATTAAAAGTGAATAAGATCAGGAAGCTCATGGAAATTCTGCCAAAAATCAATCTATTTTGTACCCTGCTCCCACACCACCAAGGAACAGATGGTGAAGATTAATTGCCATTGTAGCTTATAGACATGTAAGTGGTAAAATACCAAAAGAACTATTATTTGGAAAAGTTAAGCAATTCTGCCAAAGAAAATTGGAGAGTCAAAATTAAAAAGAATTATAAATGTTATATAATTTTTAAAAGCTTAACAGGTCAGAGAGGTCAGTTCACAATACAAGTATTCTTGGTATTTTAGGGGTGGGAAGTGAAGAAAGGGTAGGAAGAGGGAAGGGGAAGAAGAGAACAGTAAGTTCTACTGACTTTAATTTTTTTCTTTCTTTCTTCTTTTTTTAACAATAACCACAAAACAGAAGGTATTAGGATTAGGAAAAGATATAAAGATATTTATAAGTCTGTTAAATCTAAGTACACTACAGCAAAATCATAGATAATATAGATTTTAAAAAGATACAGAAATATTAGTAATACTAACAAAATTACCTCATTATAGAAACTTTTTTTTTAGATTATATTTATTTATTTGTCAGAGAGAATGAGAACAAAAGCAAGGGGAGCGGCAGGAAGACGGACACGTAGGCTCCCCACAGAGCAAAGAGCCTGACATGGGACTCAATTCTAGGACTCTGGGATCATGACCCAAGCCGAAGGCAGATGCTTAACCGACTGAGCCACCCAGGCGTCCCTAGAAATTCTTTAAATAGAAAGTTTGTTTGATTTAAATCAATAAAGTAATACACTTTAACTGTTTTAAATTAATATGAAATTACATTAAAGAGGTAATAACAATATCACAAAATGCCATTGATTTGGACTCCCCATATAGCAGGTATTCAATATTTGTTGATTAGGTTACCTCCTCTCTTAATTAATACCAGCTTTTTTTTTTTTTTTTAAGATTTTATTTATTTGACAGAGAGAGGTCACAAGTAGGCAGAGAGGCAAGCAGAGAGAGAGAGAGAGGAAAGCAGGCTCCCTGCTGAGCAGAGAGCCTGATGTGGGACTCGATCCCAGGACCCCGAGATCATGACCTGAGCCGAAGGCAGCGGCTTAACCCACTGAGCCATCCAGGCGCCCTTAATACCAGCTTTTCAATACACTAAAGGAAATATGTCCTCCCTATTTTTTGAGCAATTTACTCTGTGGTTATTCTATAGCTTTTTATACATTGTTTCACTTTGAGAAAGAATTTAAACCAATACAAAAGATACTTTGTATTTTCTTCAGTAGCCTTTCAAATTTTCTTCAGATTATAATCATATTTGTCTGTTTTCAGCTTTCTTCAACTTCTAAGAGCACAGCTTGGAAAAAAAAAAAACCCACAAAGTTTTTCAATGTAACCATTCATCATCTCATTATACTCATCTCTGTCTTTGCAAGTTTCTCATGGAGCAGGAAGACAACAATCATGTCACTTTTACTTACATGGAAGTTCTCTATTTCCCAGTGTATAACTACTAATAAATTCTCTCAAGGTCAAGCCGCTCCTATAGCTTTCCCAGATAGCAGGTCGTTCGATGTCATTCTTAATAGTAGTGTAATTTCTTAATTTCCCCAAGAATTTATTTCCCCTTTTCCCTTCTCAGTCAATTGTATAGCTTGTATACAGTGTATGTGCTATACCTGAAGGTAGTATAACTATTTCTTTAGAAATATTTGATAACTATGATACTCCCCTAAAATTGGCAAAAACTATCATCTGTTTCTTTAAAATTAACAAGATTCTTTCCCCCTGAACTTTTCCCTCACAGTCTCAACTAGATAGGCAGACCTTAAGACAAATAATAACTACTTAATTTGTAACTGTTTCTAAACCACACAGCTGAATTAATTTCCATTATTAAGGTTTACTGCTGTTCTACAGCAGGAATTTAGGAGCTGGTGGTATACATTATCCTTTCCGTGAAAACAGGAAAAAAAAATCTTGAGACTTCAACAGGAGAAAGATGAATTACTGGCCTTCCAAATCCATAAAGATGCTGGGCACATTTGATACCATTATAATTTTAATTCAGCTATGGCGAACAAGGTTTTCTGTGAATCATCTCATTATTTTAACTGTTTTTTGAAATAGGGAAATGTTCTAAACTGACTGAAAAAAACTTCTTGCATACTACATACTTTCATGTCTGAATTGCAAACTGCAAGTCTGATGGACTAATTAAATTCTGGTATTTATCAATAATAGGACCACATATTTTGTATTTTAAGTCTAGTAAAAAAAAGATAATAACTTGTCTCTTCACAGGAAATATATTTTAATTACCCTGTATTTACTGACTTTCTTCACATTGAGATATCAAAATATAAGACACAATGCAATTTAACAAAGATCAAATATCAAATTATGACTGCCAAGACCAATTCCATCTCATGTATATGGTCGTTCATCTTGGTCTCTCAAATGAAATATCAGAGAAGTAGCAGTACAATTTTCCCAATATTATCAAACATTCTCTCTTTAATTAGAATAGGATAATGTCCATAACTGCATCTGTGCACTTTAGATTTTCATCAAATATACACATATATTAGCAAGGCAGTTTCAAAAGACTGTATTTACTACAACTACTTTCAAATATCCACTGTAATATGCAAGAAAAAATAACTTACTGTCTCTGAGTGTCTCCCAAGCCCATTGATCATTTTTGAAGAAGAGATGTCGTTTGATTTCTTCTACACCATTTCGCCCTAATCTCACCTCTCTGAATAGAGAGGGGGGAAAAAGTTATTAACCATTTAAGATATTATTACTATAACCTGTCCAGATATACTTGTGGGCACAATGTTAAATCTGTGCATAATGATAAAAATAGTTCTATGTCACCTTGAAATTATATTGGTTTTCAGTAAGCTGAAGACAGAATATTGAAGAATTTTTTTAAAAAACATATGAAAAACAAACTTGTTTATACTCCATGACTTTTCTATTGACAAAGAAAATCCTAATAATCATTCACTTTGCTTCATTAGCATAATGAATAAAACACAGTGAATTTTCTTGACAGCTCTTAACCATTGTGGTAGTTACACATTTTTTGCAACCAACTTTACTTCACATCAAAAGCTAACAAAAACTCAGAAAGACACCTTAAATTTAAAATCTCCCCTTCATAAGCTATTATAAATATTTCTGACCTATCAGAAACCAATGACAACTAATTCTTGACATTACTACAAAACTGAGAGTTTTAATGGGATTCCTGGCCTCTTAGGTAAACATATAAATAAAATGTTTAAAAATATGCCTTTAGTAGATTTGGAGAGGGGAACTTAGCAACTTCTGTTTCCTACTTCAGTGCTTATAAACAAGAATACCCCGAATTCCAAATCTTTTCATGAGTTAAAAGATAAACTGCTTTTGATATAACGTGACACCTTCTGAAGAAACATTCACTGACTCTCCCAGACTAGATCAGGGAACCTCTCCATGGTTCTGTGACAGACAGGCAGTACTTAACTCAGAGTACTTAACTTTCTGTACAATAAACATCTCATTCACTTGTCTGTTTCCCTCAAAGGAGTATGAAGTAGTGGAGAAGAGTGGCTGTGTATCTTTTTCATTTCTATATTCCTAGCACCTAATACACAGCACAGTACTTATATTTATAAAGGACATGTATTAAAATGTAAAAATATGAAAGACTGTACATTTTGGGCTCTAAAGGACCATATGTAGGGCAGTACATTTAATATTAAAGTGAATCTGAAATTGAAACATATGTAAAAGTACTAGGCCTCCCTAATGTTTAAATTAACAATACACAAACATAAATATTTATAATTTTAATAACATAATTTTAGTAAGTCATGTGGTTCATGTTTAAATTTAAAAAGTAAATTTAAAAAGTAAACCATAAGGGTACACATAATACACTATTCTTGTTTCTAAAACACATACATGAATATACATTTATAAAAATGCTTACTCAATCTGAAAGACATCATACCAATGACCATCTCTAGAGGTAAGGAGGTAGGAAATACATACATCTTTATAGGTGTGCACTATTTACTTAATTTCAACAAACATATAATCGTATATAATTAAACCTTTTTTTCCAGCTCTACTGAGGTATAACTGACAAAAATCTTAAGATATGTAAAGTATAAAAAGTGATGTTTTGACATATATACACAATGTGAAAGGATTCTCCCACTGAGAATTAACACATCTATCACCTCATCTATTTACCTTTCTTTTTGTTAAGAACAGTTAAATTCTACTCTCTTAGCAAATTTCAACTATACAATACTGAATTATCTTAAATGGCATCAATTAGAAAATACATCATTTTTCCATCACTAGGAAAAAAATGTTCCTAATTAATATATGGCAGTATAAGATGCACTCTAATTTCAGAGATGTTACATGTCAAAAAACCCTCAGACTCAAGAAAATATAATTTTTATACTTTACCAAATTAAAAATTCAACAATGAACCTTAAAAAAATCATCTGATCTAGCCATCAGAAAAGAGTATTATCCCAATTTCTTAGGTAAGGCAAGTGATTTGAGATCCAGAAAGCCATCCAGAATATCACAAATACTGAGCAGCAAAATGAGAATTTCCTTAGAATAAATTAAAGTTCAATGTTAAGATTGTTTACCTGTCAGTAAGGAAGGCACAAATAAGATTTTTTGCTTCTTTTGATATATCATTATCATCAGGAAAAGTAAGTGAATTTTTATGATTCATAATCTTACTGTAAGTTCCAACCAGAGAATCTGCATAAAAAGGTGTATCACCTGAAAAAATTGATAGGGAAAATAAAAGCAAATAAGATACACTAAAAAAACCAGTTTCAAAGGAAAAGAGTCAATGTTACATGTTTAAAGATTACTATCTATGCATTAAAGACATACACTTAATATATAAAAAAGAAATAACATCACAAAGTTGCTTAAATCTTCTAAATAGCTTTTAAAAACACACAAAGCAGGTTTCAATCAGTTTGTTTTCTACAAACAAAATTAACTTTGCTTAATGCAATAAATGCCTTATTAGAAGAAGCCAAATGGCTAACTTCTGGGATGAACAACTATGTTAGAGGTATACAAAATTCTCCTTTACTTACCTACAAGCATTTCATATAAAAATACCCCAACTGACCACCAGTCACATTCTCGTCCATAATAGCCATCACCACCTTGAGATTTTAATACTTCAGGGGAAATGTAATCAGGTGTTCCAACTGCTGTATCACATCGTACCATACCTTCCTAAAAAAGAGAAGCAGGTCAACTTCTGAACTAAATACAAATATAAATTCTGAATTATTTAAAATGACTTTCTTAATAAAACCTGTAGACCCCTGCGTCTTTGGGCTATAAAATATATCAAAACTAATGCAAACTTGATAAAAATGAACACATAGGCTAATCACATATACATATTATATATACAATGTATTCAAAATATGTGTGTGCTTGTGTTTCTGGATACATTAGTGATTTTTACATTGTAATATTACTCATTAGAAAAACACTCTGCCACCCAGTTGTGCCAATATAATGACCTCATCATAACTGCAGAGAATAAGTATATAAGCCAATGCAAGCAGATTAAGGGACTGATAGGATGAATCACTTGATAACATTAATATATAATACTGATTCAACTTTTTCTAACTAAAGTAGCCATTCAATCTAACCATGCTTGAAACTGTAAAGAAAACATATAAGAATTAACTGTACAAATATAAAATGCAGAAGTATGTGTAATGGAAAAGGGTGTAATAATACTGAGCACATTGAATATCTACTTAATATGCAATTAAACTCTCCAAAAAAAAACACCCCAAAACTAAATGTAAAGACTGTACATACCTATTACTTATTTTAGCTGATATTAATGCAATAGAATTATAATTAAATGTTCACATAGAAGTTCTCATGTAGTGTTTCCTTCTAAGCAATAATTTTCCTTTTAAAATAATAAATACAACTTTTTGGCTATTGTTCTGTGGTAAGTTTCCAAGAATATAAACTATTTCAACTGAAACAAGTAGCATATTTGCCACTTCAGTTATGTTATTTATTTTGTAAATAATGAGGACAGATAGTATCTTTTAAGACTGACTCCTAAAATAAGCAGTAAGATCTTTTGCATGTTAACAGAAGGCTAAGTAAAACACTAAAAAATACACATATCTCTGAAATCCAGTTTTTATGAAAGTCTAATTTTAACACTAGTCTTAGTGTTTAATGATGAGTTTCATTCCTAGTTACCAGCAGTACTGTGTATTAGAGTTGTTATAAAAGGTTTAATAAATATGGCAATCAACTCTTAAGTAGAGAGGAAAATATTCACTTACAAGTTACTAATTCAACACTGAAATCCTGGCATCTACTTTAACAAATAAGACAGGTTGTATCAATTCTGTACAAGTCTAGCTATGGTTAGTACATTCTTACAGCATTTTCTAAAAAGCAGTTATCTTGAATTAGCAAAATTATTTAACCTTATTCATCTTCATACAAGTACCAAAATCTGCTAACTTCAAATGTCCAGATTTATCCAGCAGCATGTTATCAGGTTTCACATCTCTGAGGGAGGAAAAAAACAGTGTTTCTAAAACCAGACACTGATAAAAATTCTATGAGGCAGTTATTTTAGGCCCTGTATCCCCACTCATTGTAGATAAGGCCATTTTTGATTCGTATGTGCTCACTCTGTCCATATCTATAAATTGAATTTCAGCAGGGAAATTCCTTTATATGTTAATGCCTTAGAGAAAGGCATTTAATATTCCCTTTTCTTTTAAAGAGTTTGATTCTTACAAGGAGGAAAGCAAATCATTTGAGAGAGAATAACCATAAAAAAAATAATTGAAACACACTTTTTAACTTAAGTACGTAAATAACCCCAGGACAGGATCTAAATCACTTTCATTTTTGTATCCCTGGCACTTAGCACAGCAACTGCATTGGATTCAAGTGATGTTCGTAAAACAAATGAAACTGTTCTTCTATTAAATAAATATGATCTATTCACTAATTAAAAGCAAGTTATTTGTATATTAAAAATTCTGCATATAAAAACTAATCAAAAGCAAATTAATTTGCATATAAAAATTAAAAGTGTTTAACTGGCACATACCTCAGAAAACCAGCCTATAATTTTTATTTTTCAAAATACCAAATAAAAGTATATAATCAGATTAAGGAAAATTAAAGAATACATTTATATCAACATTAAACTGAAATAATAAAACTCTGAATTTCAAAGTTTTAAATTCTGAAATAGCACTTATCTCACATGGAGAATAGGTGGGTTTTGAGAAGGAAATGTCAACCTAATAAAGTTTAAGTACTTTTCAGCTTCCCCTGCCCTCCAACAAATGAAAAAACTTAAAGGGTTTTTATCTTTACCTATGAATGAAACCCATGGAATGGATTGCATCCAATGCAAGAACTACTTCTGCAGTATAGAATCGTGCCCATTTTTCAGGCACATCATAGTTGCTCATTAGGTTTACAAGATCTCCACCAGGCATGTACTCCATCACCATGTAGAGATAACGATCATCTTGGAATGCATAAAAAAGCTATACAAATACAAGAAAATCATTAAGCAAAACTGTTTCATTTAAAAAAATGACAAAAATACTAATGTTAAAATTTAATTAAAATAGTAAAATTGCAGTAACTAAGGTACTCTTAAAAAAACAAAACACACAAACATAACATCACAAAGTCCCCTGCATATGCAAAGGAACTGTGGTTATTTCTGAGGAGTCAGATGGAAACTTTTTTCTCTATACATTGCTATGCTAATTCAATTTTTTACAGTGAGAATTTTTAAAAATTATAGTAGCTTCAACAAAGAATATACAAGTGACCTAAGCAAAGAGATATTATGATTCTCATATAACGTGTGCTCCTGTGATGTCTACTGTTAAATTTATATCTATACCACAATTCTCAAGAAGTCTGAAAAACTGGACTACAGGCTCAGCTGTCCATTAGCCATGTGGTGGGCAATTTATTTAACCTCCCAAAGTCCCTGTCACTATAATCCCTTCCAGAAAAATGTAAGGGACTATACCTTGTTTGACTTTTATACGGGCTACTTGGTCAGAGTCTGGACCTAGTAGTGGCAGTTTGCAAACGCAAAACGTCTAACCAAGAGAAACATAAATTAATCTGTAAGTGGAGATATACCAGAGATTAATTGCCTTTCAGAGTTGTTAAAAAGATCAGTGAATGTAGAAAGCTCCTGGTACAACAGATGCTCAGTAAGTAATAGTCAATGGGAGGAGAAGCAGTAAAATAAGTAACAGGAAGAGGGCAGCAGGTAGAGTCAAGCAGGAAGAGTGAAATCCATTGACAGGAAATTGGCAAGAATACCAGGTATAAATGTATTTATGTGACCTAGGTCGAAGTTAAAAAAAAAAAAAAAAAGCAAATTCACAAAAGAACATTTTAAGTAAACATGAGATCAGAATCAAACTAAAATAAAACAGAGCCCTAGAGAAAATGATACTTTATTTATACAGACATGTGTCTTAAAATCTTCCTTTCATTTTTTCCAATAGTGTTTAATGGTTTTAGTTACAGACTTAGTTATTTTAAAAAGATATTTTAGGGAAGGATAAGAAACTAAGTGGCATCTCATGGCTAGCCCAGATTAAAGTATACAATTTATCATCTGGGTACCACAATTAAAGAAACAATGTTGATTTGGTGGTAATTTTCTTGACAATGTGTCAAGAAAAACAAAGCTTCAAGTAGTAAGTTGTAAATTTGAAAATTATGCCCTATGTCTTTTCTGTATCACTGGTTCTCAACCAGAGGAAATAATTGTCACCTGACCACCCACCCCATCCCAATGCCACCAGGTAAATGTTCAACTACGTCTAAATACAGTTTTGGTTGTTATGAATGGTAGGCAGGCTGTGGAGAGGAGCTACTGGCATCACCCCCGCAGAAGTCAGGGATGCTGCTGAAAATCTAATAATGCACAGGACAGCCCACAAAACAAAGGACTACCTGGCCCCAAATGTCAGTGATACCAAGCCTGAAAAATCTCTGCTCCACACAGCTGATAAAAACAGAGCAGATGGGCTCTTGGGTGGCTCAGTCCTTAAGTGTCTGCCTTCAGCTTGGGTCATGGTCCCAGAGTCCTGGGATCAAGCCCCGAATGGGGCTCCCTGCTCAACAGGAACCCTGCTTCTCCCTCTCCCACTCCCCCTGCTTGTGTTCCCTCTCTCGCTGTGTCTCTGTCAAATAAATAAAATTTTAAAACAAAACAAAACAAAAAAACCAGAGCAGACATTCCAAGTATAAAAAGTCATACATAACTCTTAAACATTTTCCATATCCTTTTTATTCCAATTACTGTGTTTATTTAGGACACTGTTCATTATATCCTGTAAATTAGTAAGTCATAAAATTCATGTAAAGAATTTAGAAATGATCTAGTCCATCCAACAGCTGTTTTTTTTTTTTTAACCAGAAGATTTACTTCCCCCATATGCATTCTTACATAACCCCAATACATAAGACATAAAATATGAAGCTGCTCTAGTTGAGGCAGAAAAGGAAAACCCAGAATTATAACCTCCTCAAATTCCTGCTTGTCCCAATGATTTCACCTGAGGTATTCTCCACAGGTGAAAATAACCAATCTAAGCCAACTTCCACATTTTTGAGCAAGGAAGCTGAGGCCCAGAGATGTTTTTGACAGTTAAGACCAGACTTAAAACTACTGACTTCTACTGTATTTTTCTTCCCACTGAAAAACCTACAACCAACACATTATTTGAAGGATTACTTTAATTCCCCTCTTCCTTCATTTTCCCATTCCTTCCTCTCCACAAATGAGACAAATAGATGTAGATGGTTAAATAAACAGAATATAAGAGGATGTCATATTTGGAGGAAAAACTTAAATTTTGACATTAAATAAAAATATCAGAAGATGATAATATATGACTTTCTTCAATCAAAGCAGACTATTTAAATTTTCTAATATTTAAAGTCTACAGGCACATTAATTATTTTGCTTTGGCTTACTTTCTTCCTAGAGACAATTCAATAAAATTAAATTTTATGACTTAAAAAGAGTAACAGTATGTTAGACAATTCTGTAATTGCCAAATAAACTCTCTATTACGTTCTAGAAAACAAACTAAGCTTCTCCAATATATTTAGTTACAAACTATTACAGCAATAATTAAACAGTAGCAAAATCATACCTGGACGACCCAAGGGCTGTTAGCAAAAGCCATGATGTCCCTTTCTTCCCAGAAAAAAGCAGAATCGGATCTCTTAATCATTTCAAATTTACTGAGAAGCTTCATAGCATATACCTTCCTGGTGGATTTATGCCTAACCTTTAAAATTGCAAACAGAAAATAATGAACCTTTTGCCCAGTGTTTACCAGAACAATTTACCAAATGATTTTAACACCTTGTTAAATAATATAACATTACTGTTCTAGTTACTTTTTAAAAAAATCTCTTCTGCTGAATTATCCCAATTAGATGTCAAAGCTTCAATTACCAGAAAGCAAGTAATGTTAGAAAAAAGTCTTTATTCCCTATATAATAGCACACTCCCCTTTCTCCACCCTGTTACGCATGCTGCTTTCTATTTATAAGGCTTAGGATTCAATAACATTTTAGAAGTCTAATATTACAAGTAAAGATTTTTCTTCTGACACGTGAAACCTCTTCTCTACCCATGGATGCTTGAGGAAAGTATTTCATACTACTGCTAAATTTGACTCTAGGCTTTCACATCCTTTGGCAAGACTGCCAAATTTAAAGCAATTTAAAGCAATAATTTTATAAAAACAATATCATCCCAAATTATGTTAGACACACAAATGGATTTTTAATTTTATTGTTTTATAATTTCATTATAATAACCTACCAATTGTACTTCTCCAAATGCACCTCTACCAATCACCTTCACTACTTCATAGTCTTCAGCTTTCATTCGTAAATCTCTAATTTTATTTATTGTGTCTTTATCTGTATGAAAAGAAAAGTGTGACTTTAAATCATTGAAGCATTACAACAGTTTATTTTACATTCAAGTTCTTGAAAAACAAAAAATACTGATTAAGAATTACTTTATAATGAACAGTCATAAAAGAAATGTTCAATGTATTAAGCATGAGCACTGGATGTGGTATATAAACAATGAATGCTGGAACACTGAAAAGAAATAAAATAAAATGGAAAAAAGAATTGTTCTAGATAAATTCTGGGATGACTTCACTCTGGCTAAAAATATTTTAATTAAAATCTAACTTAATAAATATTTCAGAAAATAAATACACTACTAACACACATGGAGGACAGTTAAATAAAGAGCAAAGCTGCACTGAAGGATCATGGGTATATATTTTAGATTAGTGAAATAAAATTTTCTTTTTATCAAGTCAGTTTTGATAATCTCTTCAAGAAAATATACATAATCGAAGCTATCCAATGTTGAAAAAAATACTTGCATCAATATGTTTCTCTATTTGAACCTAGATTTTAACTTAAAACACACAGTGCAAATCACTGCAATTATTTATACAAACCTGTCACGCTACAAACTACAATAATTTACAAATCCCCACTGGAAAGATATTTTAATTCCTAATTTGGTCATAGATTAAAATAGGGCTATTTTAATCCACATGGGTCAACACTGGCACAAGATTACATGGAAAAGCTTCGCATTTCAGAATGTACAAAATACAGAACAGCTATTAAACTTAAGTTCTAGTTGTTAATAAAAACTCTATATTATATTCGTGTCTTTCCTTTTAAAAGCACATTTAAACTCAAGTGTTTGTATGCCTTATCACCAATAAACACATGTAAAGGAAAATAAATTTTTACACAAGGGTAACATAAGTACACTTTAGGTTACTTATCAACTGCAAGATGAATCAGAAAGATACAGAAATAATCAATATACTGCACAATTATTTGTGTCTACCATATAGGCTCTACAGAATCACTGTAGATTATATATAAAGATAACTTTAAAACATAGTTCCTCCTCTTAAGGAGTTTAAACTCTAGCAAATGGAACAGAAACAAACAATGAAAAAGAAAGTATTAAAAAAAAAAAAACTCTAAGGAGGATAATCACAGAGTTTGTAGAAAACTAAGACACTTAACCCAAACCTGCCTGGGAAGGAGGTGGCTAGAAAAGGCTTTCTGAAAATGGTAACACCCAAAACAAATCTAAAATAAAGCACAGCAGTTAGCCAGGTGGGGAGAAGAAAACAGAATACTACAGGCAGATAAGCAATACAAGCAAAGGCACAGAGGAACCACATACAAGAAGCTCTGTGCTGCGGAAGTATCAAGTTTGTGATGTGTTCCAAGGAGACGCTGGAGAGCCCCAAACTGGTTAAGAAGCTTAAACTTTACCTGTAGGCCAGTAGTTACAGAACCAGTATTTAATCAGAAAAAAATCTTTTCTCACAAAATTTAAAGCAATTCAATTTTATAGAAAAGAAGGTGCTCTGCTTCAGGAAGGTAGTGGTGCGGTGGTCAGGATATCAGAGAGGGTCTGGAGTTTCATCTACTTTATACTGTTCCATAAAGCAACCCCTGAGAGTCCTGTGGGATCTGCTGGGAACTGAGAAGCACCATGAAGAGAAATAAGGCAGAAAAACAACAGTCAAATTTACATTTCAGCTAAACCACTCTGGGAAATATTTAAAAAGATGAACTCAATAAGGACAAGATCGGGGGTGGGGAGAATTTTAGGAGTACTGTAAATTTTCAGATGAGAGTTTATGAAGTCCTGAACCAGGATGTGTTACATAATAGCCTGTGAGGTTGAGAAAGGATCCCTAGCTCTGGTTATGTGAGGTTTAGAGCCATAAATAGGCTGAAAAGTCTGTCTGAGCTCAGAAAATATATCTGCTGCAAATTTATGTGGGAATGATGATCTTGCTTCCTGTTTTAATTTCTAACAGCATATGAAGTGTATAAAGCAGCTTGATACATGATTCAAACAACACTAGTTGTCAGAATGACTTTATTACATTTAAGTATGGCATCAACGTGTTGTTTTGCCTTTTAATTTTAGGTTGTATTCATTAAGAAACATTAACAAGAAATAACTTCCAAAGTCTATTAGTATTTAATGAAAACTCAGTTAACAATTGGGAGTGGCTCTAAAAACCTTCAACTTAGTCTTTATCTTAGCTCATGCTGCCATACAAAATACCACAGACTGAGTGGTTTAAACAATATTCATTCATTTTTTCACAGTTCTAGAGCCTGAAGTCCAAGCGCAGGGGACCAGCATGTTTGATTTTGTTATGCCTCTTTTCTTCGCTTCTTGGTAGCTGCCATCTCTGCGTGTTCACTTGACCTCTTCTAGTGTGGGACAAGGTAAGGATACAGATCCTATCTTATCAGACACCCTTATGACCTCATTTAACCTTAACTGCCTCCTCATTGACCCTATCTTCAAATACAGTCATTAGGGTGTTAAGGCTTCAACATATGAATGGTAGGTGCAGGGGACAATACACAATTCAGTCCATAACGGTCCTTAAAAAAAAAAGAACACACACACACACACACACACAATTAAACAGCACCACCACTAAGACATCGACTCAGTTTATACTAAGATAAACTGGATGTTTAGATACAATTTCTGACAAAAATTTACAGAACTGATGATGTAAGATCATAAGAGTAAATGTGTGTACCACCCACATTGTGGTTCAATAACACATGATAGATTCAAATATTTTCCACAAAGTACCTGCTGATATACAATACAAAATAACTGTAGGCTTTAAAGGCCTTGTGTTTTCATAAGTTTTGTCAGTTTGTCCAACTAAGCCTTTCTCTGTACCATACATAATTTTAACTACCATCACTTGTAACACACCTCAGCAGACGACTCTTTAAGCTGCACTTAGTATTTTCTCAACTTCTTTAAAAATATTCTTGCTTGTACTTGTTCCATGAAGACTACATAGGATAATTCTTTAGTTCCTTCAAACTTAGCACTGACTCCTCAAATAAACAAGAATCAAGGAAAATCACTCAAAGTTGTTTATCTTATTTTTTTAATTGACTATTGATGTTGCTCTTGATGACCTCAGTTCTTTGAGCAATGGTTCTTGCCAAAAAGCTAACAGTCTTAAGGAAATTTTTCTCTCTACACTTTTTTTTTTTTTTTTTTTTTTTGCTGCTGCAAACACTCACCATTAGTGAATGGCTTTCCCTGTTTGGCTAATAAGCCACTCATAAACTAATGTAAGGTCACAGCCCCATTCCTTTTTATTTTTATGAAGAAAATTCTCTGATGAGATATTTCATTTCAACTTTTCCATTTTTTCTGACTGCTGCTTCCTGTGAGTTGGGAATATTATAAGGACTCATTCTGGTAACATCAATATATATTTTTCTAGCACAGGTACAGTGTCACTGCAAAATAAACACAATGCTTTGCCTTTTAACTTCACAAAAACAATCCATAGTCCACTGTGCCTCAAATGACAACACTCAAAGTTCAGTTTTCTTTTGTTTTTGACACAAGGGGTATGCACTGGCAATAAAAAATAAAATGCTGGGGCGGGGGGTGGGGGTGGGAGGTTGAGGAACCAGGTGGTGGGTAATAGGGAGGGCACATACTGCATGGAGCACTGGGTGTGATGCCAAAACAATGAACACTGTTATGCTGTAAATAAACAAATTTTAAAAAATAATAAAATGCTGTGGTATGGTGATAATACATGAAACACCATTCCATTTAACTGTACCACTGTGAAGCAGTGTGAAGCAGTAACAATGAATACACTGCTGAGTAGCAGTGTGAACCAGTAACAATGTCTCGTATGATTTCTGTCACAACTACTCAATTCAGCCACTGGAGCACAAAACCAGTCACAGACAATACATAAGAATGAATGTGGCAATGTCCCAATAAAACTTTATTTAGGGATACTGAAATTTGAATTTCATATAACTTTCACATGTCATGACATGTATTTCTTCTTTTGACCCTTCATCAATCATTTAAAAAATACAAAAAATGTTCTTTGTTCATAAGACATACAAAAACAGGCGGTGGGCCAGATTTAGCCTTTGGGCTATAGTCCGTCAACCCCTGCTCTAATTGAAACCCAGCTCCCCACAAAGGATACTGATTCCCTTGCAGCTCTCAAGTGGTGACCTTTACATTTACTTGCATGCCTTATCCCATTGGCCCTGAAAGTGGGATAGTTGAACTCCACTACTATCTCTATACCCTCATCTGCCAGCTTTGATTTTCATGTTATTAGGTTATATTTCTCACTACCTCTCATTATTGCTGTAACCTACTGACTCTCAGGTCATCACATTTCATTGTCAGACAATTTTAGTTCCTCGTTTACCGACCTCTCCAGGATTCACCTGTTTTTATTATATTTTATTAAATTCTTAGAGTTTTTATTATATCCATGGACGACACTTCTAATAACCTGGTCTCTCAAAACCTTTAACTTCTCTTCTTGTACATTATGATCTCATACTGTACCTTATCTTAGCCACTCATTTCCATGGTCACATACCAGATCTTGCATTATCAATAATTACAATCTTCCCATAATTTCAATTTCAAATCATACACCCTGAGTACTCCTTAGCAGCTTTCCTGTTCACTCCTTCTAATAACTCAACTCCCAATCCCCAACCCCACCAAGACCTCCAATCCACTCATCCTATCCCATCTTACTACACCTCACTGCACTGACTACTTCTCTTTCTTATCTCTCCAGATTAAATTACACAATCATTACAATCACTCTCTTGCATACACCTTGGCTCTCTACTGCTTCATTATACTTAGTTTGGCAAAATCATGATTCTAGTTAAATCCAAGTCTTCAACTAATTCTGTCAGTACCTATGCAGTTAAGTAAGTCTGAAAAAATACATGAAATCATGTAGACTGATCCACTTTAAATTCCCAATCACAAATCTAAAGCTGGCTCCTAATTCTGCTTGGCATCATATTTCACTGGTCTGAGTGAATAGCAGTCTCCACTCTGCTAGAAACCATATTTTACATTTTCTTCCCTCTTCTCAAACCTTGCATGGCACTCCCACTGATCCTCATTCATAGCTAAGATGTTTTTGGCTACCACCCTGAATCAAATAAAACAATCAGAAGAAAACTGCCACAGATTTACCACCACACACACATATATATATTTAACCGCCAGCATGTGCAGGTATATATTTGGTCACCCTTTATTATAGGAGAATACTGCTATTTTTATACCAATATTTCCATCAGTGATATTACATCCTTTTTCACTAGTTTAAGGTCATGGCTCCAGCAATACTATCCTCTTTCTCTTCTATCATTAAGTTTACCCTTTTCTAAACAGAACCTACCATGCTTATTTTCATTCTCACCTTAAATCTCCTCACCCCACTTCTCTCACAAGCTTCTTCTGCTCCATTACTTAACTTCACTAGAGCAAAAGCCCTTAAATGTTGTCTATCCTCTCAGTTTCTAAATCTTTCTTCATATTTGCTTTTTAAATCCAGTTAGGAGGGATCTGGCCACTACCTTTCTATCAAAGCTGCTTGTCAAAGTCACAAATTACCACCTTGTTGCTAAATCCAATGACAAATTCTTAGTTCTCATCTTGACATATCAGCAGCTTTTGACAGTCTGTCTCTGCTGGTATACTTTCTTTACTTGACTTCCACATTCTTCCAACCATGCTAAGGGTATTTTTTCAACCTCATTAGCACTTCTCAGTTGCCTTTGCTGGCTCCTCCCCCTCTCCCAGAATTAACACTAAGCATCTCAAGTCTTAATCCTTCACAGTGTTTTCTTCTCTGTTTACCTTTATTCCTTTGGTGGCCTTTAAAAGCTGTCCACATATCAAACAATTTTATGGCTAGTCCAGATCTCTCTCTTAAGCTTTGGGTTTATATATTCATTTGCTTATAAAATATATCTACTTGGGTAACAGACCTCTCAAATTTAATGTGTATGAAACTGAAGAGATGGTTTCACCCAAAACCTCTACCTATATTTCTTTTTTTTTTTTTAAAGATAATATTTATTTATTTGACAGAGATCTCAAGTAGGTGGAGAGGCAGGCAGAGAGAGAGAGGGAGAGAGGAGGAAGCAGGCTCCCCACTGAACAGAGAGCCCGATGCAGGGCTTGATCCCAGGACCCTGAGATCATGACCTGACCCAAAGGCAGAGGTTTAACCCACTGAGCGCCCATCCAGGCGCCCCCTATATTTCTGTTAACAGTTCAATTTTGCTGAAATTTAGGAAGCATTCTTGACTCCTTTTTTTTCCCTTACACACCACATCCTATCATTCAGGAAAACATGTTAGCTCTACCTTTGAAATATTATCTCCAATCTGATAACTTTCCACTCTCAACACTGCTAACATGCTGGACCAAGCCACTATCACCTCTTCCTAGAATTACTACAATCGCTTCTTAACTGATTTCATTGTGTCTATCCTTTACTCTCCATACTTCATACTTTATTCTTAACCCTAGGTGATAATCTTAAAAACACAAGTCAGAGCATGTCACTCCTCTGCACAAAACTCTCTAATGCCTTGCCATCTCAGCCAGAGCAAAAGGCAAAGACCTTACAATGGCCAACAAGACTCTACATGACCTAGCCTATTTCCTTACTTCTCTGACATCATCCTACTATTCTTACTCAATCCTCCCCAGCCGCAATGGCTTCTCCCGCTGCCTCTCGAAAATGCCAGATACATTCCTCCCAAAGCCTTCACACTGGCTGTCCCTCTGTACGCTAGTCCCTTCCCTCAAACATCTGCTTGGCTAATTCTCTCAAGTACTTAACAATGTTCTCAAATGTCATGTTTTAGTGAGTCCCAAGCTAGTCACTTATTTAAAACTGTCAAATTCTATAGTGTTCTTTGTTCTTCCCATAATAAGTAACAACTTCTTTGTTATTTACAGAATTTGTCTCATGCAAAATTATAAATTTGGCAAGCCCTCATTAATTCCAAGACCAATAAATAGGATTATGCAACCATTAGACCCTTTTACCAATTTCTGATTGTCTACTTTGTTGAGCTAGGTGATGTTGGCTGAAAGCTAAGATTCAGAGATGTGAGATACTACTCCACAGCACAGTAAGCAAAGCATTAAATGGGTAAATTGAGTCACAAATAGACAACGTAAATCTTGAGAGACCACTAACTAGCTAATCAGTCTCTAAATAATCCTCAGTTAGCAAAAGAGGCAGAAAAATTGAGAATTTATAGTTTTAGGGTTACCAGCAATTCAAAATGATTTCAATCAGACTCTTCAATCTCACTTTCTAGAAATCAAATGGATGATTTTTCTTAAGAATCTCTAAAAAAAGGTCACAATTCATAACCAATAAATTCTACTTCTAGAAATTTATCCTAAGGAAGTTAGATATAATGTGGAACCAAGATTTTTTACAATAAAATGTTTTTTAAAATGTAAAGATTAAATAATTTTATGTACATATAATGTAGTATTAGGCAACATTTAAAACTTAAAAAATAAAACAAGACGGAATCAGAAAGGGAGACAAACTGTAAGAGATTCTTAATCTTAGGAAACAAACTGAGGGTTACTGGAAGAGAGAGGGGTGGGGGGATGGGGTAACTGGGTGATGGACATTAAGGAGGGCACATGATGTAATGAGCCCTGGGTATTATATAAGACTGATGAATCACTGACCTCTACCTCTGAAACCAATAATACATTATATGTTAATTGAATTTAAATAAAAAAGAATAATCACATTGAAGGATACTCAACATATAATGTCGAGGAAATAAAGAGAATAAACTGCACAAATATATAAACAAATATATACTGGTACGTGTGAACAGAAAAAGACCAGAAGAAAATATAGCAAAATATTTGCAATCACTTCTGAGTGCAGTGGGATTTCAGATTATTTTATTCCTCACATTTTCTATATATTTCAAATTTTCTATAATGACTATTGCTTTCTAATGAGAAAAGACATATCCACCTAGTCTAAGATCTGAGAATATAAAGTGCACCATAATTTTATGTACCACTACAGACTGTGAGACACATCCTAATTATTAAGTAAGGTTTTTTTTTTTTAAAAAGATTTTATTTATTTGACAGATTGAGATCACAAGTAGGCAGAGAGACAAGCAGAGAGAGAGAGAGAGAGAGAGGAGGAAGCAGGCTCCCCGCTGAGCAGAGAGCCCAATGCGGGACTCGATCCCAGGACCCTGAGATCACGACCTGAGCTGAAGGCAGAGGCTTAATCCACTCAGCCACCCAGGTGCCCCCTTAAGTAAGCTTTTTTAAATGTCAGGATGAAATACAGTAATAAAAGCTATGAATAAACTGACAAAAATACTGCTATTCTTTGCCTAAAGAAACCTAGTGTACCTTGTGTACTTTTAGAGTAGTTAAAGCATCCCTAAAAAGCACTAAAATTACATAAAACTTAAGTAGAAAATCTACAATGTAATATTCAATTCCATAAAAATCTGACTGTTTTAATGCAAAAATTATTTTATGCCCAAATCTTCAAATAAAATTCAAACTCCAGGAAGATGTGCCATGTTTTACCAGTGTATACACACACAGACACACACATACACACAGTGATCCGGTTTGAGACACTGATTGGGGAGGGGGAGGAATACAAATTCTTATAGCATAAAATGGGCTTTTAGACCTTGTTACTATCTGGTTCTCCAGTCTTTTATTTCTAGATATTCTCCCCAACATGCTACCAATTCCCAGTTATTTGCAATTGCTCACCTTACCATACTGCTTCATATCTCCATACCTTAGCAGATATTGATCATCAGTCTAAAATGACTTGCCCCACATTATTTGACCAACTTACTATCAAACAAGATCTAATCCTCTATCTCCTCTTCAGCCATTGTTGATCTCCTCAAGTAGACAGGCTAACTCCCTCTCCTCTGAAATACCCCAATGTCTCTATTATTTCATCTATCAGTCTGGACTGAAATTGTTTATACAGCTATGTTTCTTCTATTATATAGTACATTCCCATTTCCTTAAGGATAGAGACCACACTTCATTCATGGATATGTCCTTGATGTACATACATGCTCAATGCTACTTACTGAAACATTAAATACATTTAATGATATTATTTATAAATGGAGACAAATCAACTACATGCAGCTCTTACCTATTCAGGAACAACAGAAAAGCTAGTCACTTTTATTTACTCCAAAACAATAAAAGTATATATCTAAAAACCAATCTTGGATTTTTCAAAACGCTAAACATAGAATTACCATATGACTCAGCAATTCCACTTCTGTTTACCCAAGAGAAATGAAAACATATGTCCACAGAAAATCTTACACACAAACATTCACAGCAGCAGTATGCATGACAGCCAGAACGTAGAAAAAATACAAATGCTCACCAAGAGATGAACAAAATGTGGTAAGTATATCTACACAATGGAATATTATTTGGCAATTAAAAAGAATATATGCCACAACATAGATAAATCTTGAATAATATACCATACTAAGTTCAAAAAGTCAATCACAAAAGACCACATACATAATTTCATCTATAGGTAATGTTCATTATGTATGGCAAATCTATACTGACATAAAATAGATTAATTATTGGCTAGGACTTGGGGAGCTTAGGGATAAAATGGGAGTGACTGCTAAGGCAAATGGGGTTTCTTTATGAGGTGATGAAATGTTCTAAGAGTGACTGGTAATGGCTGCACAACTCTAAAAATATACACAAAAAAAAAACAATGAATTGTATACTTTAAATGGGTGAATTTTATATTAAAATTGTATCTTAACAAAGCTATTTAACAAATCAGTCTTGGGTTTGGCAATGATCTTTCCATTAACACCAAAGGCATAATCCGTAACAGAAATAACTGATAAATTAGGCTATCAAAATAAAAAAATTCTGCTGTGTGAAAGACAGTATATACAACCTTTTGGGTCTGGAGGTGGAGCTTATTGATCCCCCTGCCCTTAAGCACAGTGATCAGATTCCAAACAATACGGTATGGAAAGGGAAAATAATAACTTTCTAGGAGAGAAGACTGGCAGACTACTATTTTAAACCAAGTGATAAAAGTTAACATTACCACTGATAAATCATGATATCACAAACCTATAAACCCAGTCTAACATCAGATATAAACTGAGGGACATTCTACAAAATACCTGATCAGTAATCTTCAAAACTGTCACGGTAATAAAAAAAAAATATGCAAAGACTGAGAAACTATCAGAGACTAGATGAGAAGGAGAAATGGCAGCTGAATACAAGGCAGTATTCTACATTGGATTCTGGAACCAAAACCAAAAAAGATTAATGGAAAAACTAAAGTATGTAATTAGTTATCAGTAATATGCCAATTTTAATTTGTTAGTTCTGTCAATGTGCTATGTTATATAAAATGTTAACATTCAGCAAAACTGTGTATAGGGCATACAGGAATCTTTATGCTTGCAACTTTCCTATAAGTTTATACTATGATTTCTCTTAAAAATAAATAAAAGGGTGCCTGGGTGGCTCAGTTGGTTAAGCGACTGCCTTCAGCGTAGGTCATGATCCTGGAGTCCTGGGATCCAGTCCCAGATCCTGGCTTCCCCCTCCCCCTCTGCCTGCCTCTCTGCCTACTTGTGATCTCTTTCTTTCTGTCAAATAAAGAAAGAAAGAAAGAGAGAAAGAGAGAAAGACGGGGCGCCTGGGTGGCTCAATGGGTTAAAGCCTCTGCCTTTGGCTCAGGTCACGATCCTGGGGTCCTAGGATCGAGCCCCGCTTCAGGCTCTCTGCTCAGCGGGGAGCCTGCTTCCTCCTCTCTCTCTCTGCCTGCCTCTCTGCCTACTTGTGATCTCTGTCTGTCAAATACATAAATAAACAAATCTTTTTAAAATAAATAGATAAAATAAATATAAAAAAATCTAATTTGGTAGTAATAACTTCAAACAAGCTTTTGTAATATCCTAGGTCATACTACATAATTTATTCAATTTTATGCTTCATTTTAAAATCCCAACTTTTATACTACCTTTTGGTATAAACTGCAATTGGCACTATATATCAAATGTAAATTGGGTACAACTTTTGACTCAGCAATTCCTGGATTCACTCCAAAGAAAGAAGCAGCAAGTATACACCAAACTGCATGCACAAGAATGTTCATCACAGCGTTATTTATACTAGTGGAAAACTGGAAGGAATTTAAGTGTCCACCATTACAGGAAGTTTTTTAAATTAAGGTACACTAAATGGAATATATTCATTTTTTAAACTATATTATCTACAATTACTCACATAAAAAGATATTTTGCAACTCACTTTTCACAGAACACACTGTGGAGAGCTAACAAATTTCTCCTACTGGTTCATATTTGTGTTCTGACTTTTTGATCTAATCATTTATATTTGCTATGATGAACATTCCTGTGTATGTGTAGAGCTGTTTTGCAGGATACATTTCTTTAAGTAAATATAAGATTAGGTTAAGATCATGAACACTTTTAGTTTTAAAATACACTGCCCAACTGCCCTTCAAATTACTGCACCAATTTTCATTTCTCACTCACTCATTCAGATGGGGGGTGTCTTTTTCTTATTTTAACCCATATTTGTTGAAATAGTAATATATTTGTTCAACTGTTAACTGTTCAATGGCCATTTATAACTTTTCTCCTTTATACTACATATTCAGCTACTTTGTCCATTTTAAAAAATTGTTTCTCTTATTGATTCTTCTTATACTGGTAATATACTGTAATTTTTTTCAATTTGTCTACGTTCTTCATATATCTGTCTTTCCTTATATATAGTTTTGGAAAGGCAAAAATCTGTCAATGCTTCCTTTATAGTTATATGCTAGTCGTAGAACCCTTCTTTTAAAAACATATACTGCCTACTTGAAGACTATATAATTTCATTTAGTACCTTGTATCTTTACATTTCTAATATGTAAGGCAGTAGAGACTGAAATTAATTTTCTCTTCATATGGATATCCAATACAAATTATTGAATAATCTACCTTTTCCCCAATAACATGTCAAGCTTATATCAAATTTTCATATAATAAAAAAGTATGTCTTCACCCTCTATGATAATCTATTGATCTTCATGTCCCTCAAGAAAGTACTATTTTTCTTACACTTCACTACAGAGTTCAAGAATTAATCCCAATATATTATGACTACAATCCTGTCCCCAACTCCTGGAAACAGTAATACATTCGCCATTCAAGGGTTAGAGTTACCCAACTATGCAAGCCATTCATGACCTAATATGCAAAAAAAATCAAGTCTGCCAAAACCTTACTACATTTCAATGCTTTCTGGCTGGAATATGTCCCACATTACGCAGACTCCTATATGTACCTTAATTTTAAGCTGTGGAGGAGTTTTTGTTGTTGCTTTTTAAAGATTTATTTATTTATTTATTTGAGAGAGAGAGAGAGAGAAAACGAGTGAGCATACAGGCAAGAGTGCAGGAGGGGCAGAGGGAGAGAATTTTTTTTTTTTTAAATATTATATTTATTTATTTGAGACAGACAGAGAGAGATCATGAGTAGGCAGAGAGGCAGGCAGAGAGCCTGATGCAGGGCTCAATCCCACAACCCTGAGATCATGACCTGAGCCAAAGGCAGATGCTTAACCCACTGAGCCACCCAGGTGCCCCAGGGAGAGAATCTTTAAGCTGACTTCCTGTTGAGGGTGGCTGACATAGGTCAGATGCTTAACTGACTGAGCCACCCACACACCTCGAAATTTGTCCTTTTTCAATGTAGAACAGTATATATAGGTAGTACATAAATTCTGCTTTTAGAATTGTTGCTCCTTAGAATTCCTGAAAAAGTATAGACCTCTAACTACATCAAACTTTATATTCCAAGCAGGTGAAAACCATCTTTAGTTTTACTAGAGATAATGTAATACACATCTTCAATATTACAGTATGTAATGAGACAATCTTAGGAGAAACTAGTCACAAACATTAAAATCAGGGCTTTTCTATTAAGTCATAAAGTCTTGCGATGTTTTGTTTGAATTATTCTCATGACCTTAATTTAAAGTGAGAAAAAGTCTTCTCTTTACTATTGAGCAATATGTATCTTTTGTGTAATTCTATAAGGAGCTAAGGCAAACATAGTCAAGTTGTTTTTGCTTCCCTGGATGAACAATGGATTCTTTGATGAATCAGCAAAATATACTGAACTGAAAATAATGTATTTCTCCTTTACAATTTTAATACAAGATAACTGCTTACTAATTTTATTTATTTGTTTATTTATTTTAAGATTTATTTATTTGACTGAAAGACAAAAATCACAAGTAAGCAGAGAGGCAGGCAGAGAGGGAGGAGGAAGCAAGCTCCCTGCCAAGCAGAGAGCCCAATGCAGGGCTCCATCCCAGGACCCTGGGATCAAGACCAGAGCCGAGGGCGCCCACTGAGCCACGCGAGGGCGCCCACTGAGCCACGTGGGTGCCCCCTGCTTACTAATTTTAATCACCAACCAATGAATAGCTAATTTAAAGATAATAGTAACATTCAACTATCATAATCATTTAATAAGTAAAAAGGTTTCATGATTTTACAAATTTTAAAAGTATAGAGAAGAAACATTTTATGTTTTGAAACCTGCCAGAGTGATGTGTTAAACCTGGAAAGAAGAATAAACGTTCTAAACTTTCTAATGGCCATTACTGCCTATTTACATAAAAACAAACACCTAATTGTCTGTAATCCATGAAATCTCATTTTTGGAAGGAGATTAGGAAAGTAGCCACTAGAGAAAAGGTTAAATTCTATTTTATGAAACATTAAAATATTGTATGATTGGTTACCAAATATAATTACTTGGAAAAATAAAAATAAAAACTTTAAATACAACTCTTTTACAATGATAAATGTAATCCTTTAATATAATAATAATAATATAATGATAATATAATATATAAAATATATTATATTAATATATAATGTATAATAATTTAATATGATGATACAATGATTTACCCTTTAAAATGATAAAAGAAACTTCAGAAAAAAATTTATTTTCCACATCTCAACTGAAATTATATTGTTCTTGCCAACTGTGGCTTGTTTGTCGATTTACCTACATGCTTGTTTTTGATTTGATGATTTTACGTGGGTGGCTATCTTTTTTAGAAATTACTATTCTGAGACAGGTTAACAATGACTAAATACATATATCATCAACTCTAGGCTACTGATTACATCTGGAAGAGGAAGACATGAGGCCCAAGGCCTAGGTTGTAACTTAACATCTTATTTTGAACAAAAGACCAGAAGCAAATAAAGCAAAATGTTAACTACTAATTTAACAGTGATCATGGATACACAGATATGTGTTATATCAATTCATCTGAAATATGTGGTAATAAAAAACAATGATCATATCCCAACTCTACTAACAAAAGAATACCTTCTAGATCATCTCTTAACAAGTCAGCATTTAACCTCTAATACATTTAACAAATATTTAATGTCTACCTAATATTCAGCCAGCTTTTGCAACACAAATACAACTGCCCCTGGTCTCATGACACTTCCAGTCTAGTGATGAGGGAAGAAAAGCAATGGTATCAATCAGATAATCACACAAATAAATATAACCTAACTGTGATAAGTGCCTAAGAGACCATGAAAGTACATTCCTAGCAACAGTACATCTCACCTAGCTCCAGGGGCTAGGAAACGAAAAGTGAAAAGCTTATTTGAAATTTAAAGGATAATTCCTTTAAGTTGGATGGGGTTAGTTAGAAGGAATTTTAGAATGAGGAAAACAACATCTAAAAGTATTGTGGAGAAGGTATCAGAGTGTTTTCTAGTAACTAACTATAAGCAGTGCAGTGAAGGTAGAAGGAAATAAAGGAGTAGCCCTAGAGGTAAGAATGTAACTTGAAAGGTCATACAGAAGGTTGTATGAAAGGCTGGGAGTGATATTTGACTTAAGCAATTTGCAGTTGAAAAAAAATCCTCTGGCAGCAGCATAGAAAACCAACTGTAAATGGGGAAAACAGATAAACTGAGACTAGATAGAAGACTTAACTGAAATCAATCAATGGAGATGATGAAGCCTGAACAAGAACAGTTGTAACAGAAAACCAAGTTCAAGCCTCTGTGTGAAGACTGCTATTGACCAAAATCCACATTCATGGGTGTTTTCTTCAGTTTATAAATAAGACCATTTGTTTATCTTCAATCTTCTGGCAGCTCCACCATTCTGCAAAGGTTTTCTAAAGATCCTCAACACATCAGCATGTTCACTCACTATTCTAGGGTGTAATATGCCTACATCTGGGAATGTAACCTACCATTTCAGTCTTTTCTGCTGTCTTCATTACCCCTTCCCACTTATCATCAATCAAGTTCAATTTATACCAAATTCCTGCCTCCTCAAAGATAACATATTTTTAGATGGCTCTCTGACTTAACAAATGCTATTCCCTCTCTGCCTGAATTGTTCTTCCTCAATTAAGAAATCTAGCCAAGGGGAACCTCGGTCACTCAGTCGGTTGGGCAGCAAGCTCTTGGTTTGGCTCAGGTCATAATATCTCAAATAAATCTTTAAAAGAAAAAAAAAAAAAGAAATCTGGCCTGGTCTTTAAAGACTCCACTCAAATACTACTTTCCTTCTTAAGGCTTTCTTTACTACCTCAAGATCTGTGTATCATTACATTCTCTACAAAGTTCAATTATAAAAGTACACATTTATAAAAAAGTATATATATAAAAGTTACTATTTGCTCCTGTATTTCCCTTCACAAGATGGTAAGATCTACAGCTTTAAAGAAAAACACTGTCCCATTCTTCATGTCTGTAGTGACTGGACATGAAAAAAATATTTCAAGAATAAATGGTCTCGCAGGGGTGCTGGGTGGCTCAATCTGCCAGGTGTCCAACACTTGGTTTCCACTCTGGTGGTGATCTCAGAGTCATGGGATGGAGCCCTGCTCTGGCATCCACATTGGGTGTGGAGCCTGCTGGAAATTCTCTCTCTCCCCTGCCCCTTCCCTCTGCCCCTTCCCACCACCCCCAGCTCTCGCAAAAAGGAAGGAAGGAAGGAAGGACAGGAGAAATGAAGGAAGAGAGGGTGGGAGGGAGGGAGAGAAAGGTGGTAGTGTGTAGTAAATTTATCACTTTCTCATACATCTTCAACCCATTACTCTAAATGGAGGATGAGCAGGGGAAGTTACTTTTGTTGTCTTAAGAATTTCTCACAAGTCTTGGCTCTTCACAGGCTTTTGGTCTAACCCATTTTTTACAGATTTATGCTACTCTTTCACATTTATCTCTGGATATGTACTCATACTTGATATGGTTGTTTCCAATCTGAGCTAAGAACTTTTGTAGAGGGGCACCTGGGTGGCTCAGTGGGTTAAGACTCTGCCTTTGGCTCAGGTCATGATCTTGGGGTCCTGGGATCAAGCCCCACATTGGGCTCTTTGCTCAGTGGGGAGCCTGCTTCCTCCTCTCTTTCTGCCTGCTTCTCTGCCTACTTGTGATCTCTTTCTCTGTCAAGTAAATAAATAAAAATCTTAAAAAAACAAACAAATAAAAAAAGAAACTTCTATAGAATAACCCTGATTTCCTGAGCTAAAACTTTCTTATATTTACCCCTTTTTGAAATTCATCCTTCACCTGGAATCACTATTAATAGGATATATCTTTTATATAAGTTTGATTAAATCTCTAAGCTTAGAGCACGTGCCGAACCATGCCCAGTATTTTCTCCTTCATTAATATAAAGTCTTGCCATTTGCGACGACGTGGATGGAACTAGAGCGTATCATGCTTAGTGAAATAAGTCAATCGGAGAAAGACAACTATCATATGATCTCCCTGATATGAGGACATGGAGAAGCAACATGGGGGGTAGGGGGATAGGAGAAGAATAAATGAAACAAGATGGGATTGGGAGGGAGACAAACCATAAATGACTCTTAAGCTCACAAAACAAACTGGGGGTTGCTGGGGGGAGGTGGGATTGGGAGAGGGGGAGCGGGCTATGGACATTGGGGAGGGGAGGCGAACCATAAGAGACTATGGACTCTGAAAAACAACCTGAGGGTTTTGAAGGGTCAGGGGTGGGAGGTTGGGGGAACAGGTGGTGGGTAATAGGGAGGGCACGTTTTGCATGGAGCACTGGGTGTTGTGCAAAAACAATGAATACTGTTACGCTGAAAAAATAAATAAAATGGAAAAAAAAAAAAATAAAGTCTTGGACAGTAGTTCTCAACTGAGAGCAATTTTGATGCCCAGGGGACATTTGGCAAAGTCTTGAGAAATTTTTGGTTATCACAACCGAAGGAAGGAGATGAGTATGCTACTGGCATCTAGAAGGTAGAGGCCAGGGATGCTACTAAATACCTTACAATGTAAAGGACCAGCCCCTCCCCACAACAGAGTTATCTGACCCAAAACGTCAACTGTGCCATTTCTGAGGAAATCTGGTCTAAAATGAACTGAGGGCACCTGGGTGGCTCAGTGGGTTAAGCCTCTGCCTTCGGCTCAGGTCATGATCTCAGGGTCCTGGGATCAAGTCCTGCATCAGGCTCTCTGCTTGGCAGGGAGCCTGCTTTCTCCTCCTCTCTCTCTCTGCCTACTTGTGATCTCTGTCTGTCAAATAAATACATAAATAAAATCTTTAAAAAATAAAATAAAAAATAAAATGAACTGAATGCTTTGTCTCAAAGTCTCTGTCAAATCCCAAATGCTACCACTTCAGACTTTTTGGCCACAATTAACTCAGAATAGCTAATTATTGTCATATTTTCTCAATAAATAAATAATTGATAAAGCAAATAAAATCTATCTACTGTTAATATGCTTTTATAAGTAGAGAGCTGCTACACCATCACTACCAGAGCTTATATGCCACTTCTGTAATCTATGAGGAATGCTATAGTATGCTACCATAAAATACCATCTCAAGGTTTTTTTTTTATACAAACAAATGCTCTTTACTCTCAGGTTCATGGAATTTCTCATACAATGGTCTTCCCTCCTCTATTATCTTCTTTCAGACTGGTTAGATTTGTTTAATAAGTTTGCCTTTCTACTAACGTAATTATAAATCCTATACCTCAAATCTCAGTGACATTCATAATGGTTTACAAACATATACAGTCATAATCACTGTTTCCAAATATTCCCTTTCTCTTTCTTCCAATGCACTCCCCAAACACGTTTCTTCTAAAATGTAACTAACTCCCACCATTTTATCTGGATCTCTCTCTAATGCCTACTTAAAATTCACCTTAAAATCTTTATTAGTTATGTGAGGATGATAAACATTTTATTTGTAGTCCTTATTATTTGGGTACCATACACCAGAGTCCAGAAAAGCAAATCTTTATATTTAACTACTTATTCAGTCAAATGGTCACAGATTCTCATTTCCCTTACAGTCTGTAAACATTCTTCAACACGAAGAGATGAAAACTAGCAACCTGTAATATAGTTAGGCCTGAAGTTTAAAATATTTCAAACTTCTATACTTTAAAGCTGTTATACCCTAGTGCGACTTCAGTTGAATTACTAAAGAGAAAGGTTTTTTTTTTATTTTTAATTTATTTATTTTTTCAGCGTAATAGTATTCATTGTTTTTGCACAACACCCAGTGCTCCATGCAAAACGTGCCCTCCCTATTACCCACCACCTGTTCCCCCAACCTCCCACCCCTGACCCTTCAAAACCCTCAGGTTGTTTTTCAGAGTCCATAGTCTAAAGAGAAAGATTTTATCCCATATTCCAAGTGTATCCTTATATCACTCTGATACCTGTCAGCAAAAAGCAATTCAAAGCAAACATTCACCCTCAGTAAAAAAATTCTGATGTACTTACTAATAAAAGCAATAAATACCCATAATTGAATTTCGGAATATAAAATCCTATCATTCTATGAATATCTATTACTCTGTGTGAAGTATTACATAAATACACTTGAGCTGAAGGGGAATGTTATGTCATATAAACAGAATCATATAGTATATACCCTTTTTTGCCTGGCTTTTTCCACTTACCACACTGCTTTTGAAATTTATTGATGTTTTGTACATATCAGTTAATTTATTCCTTTTAACTGTTAAATATTCCATTATATGGATGTACCAAAATTTGTTTATCCACTACCAACTGATGGGCATTTAAGTAGCTTCCAGTCTATAGCAATTTTGAATAAAGCCGCCTTTAACATTCTCATAGAGATCTTTGTATAGACACATGCTTTCGTTTCTCTTGGATAAAAACCCAGAAGTGGGATTCCTGGATCATAAGGTAAATGTACGTATAACTCTATCAGAAAATGCCAATTGTTTGCCAGAGTGCCTTACCATTTTACAAACCACCCAGCAATGTCCTATAGTTCAGTTGCTCCACATTTTCACATATACTTGATACTGTCAGTTTTTTAAAAATTTTAGTTATTTTAATAGATATGTAACAGTATCTCATTGTGGCCATAATTTGAAATTATCCGATGACTAAACATGTTGTATATTGGCCAACTGTGCATCTTCTTTGCAGAAATGTCTACTCAAAAATGTTCATTTTTAAATTGGGTAATCTTTCTAATGTTGACTTGTAAGACTTACTTATATATTCTATATACCACTCCTTTATCAGGTATATGATTGCTAACATTTTCTCCCACTGTGTCCTCTGAAGTACAAAAGTTTTTAATTTTGATGATGTCCATTTTATTTATTTTTCTATTGTTGCTTGTACCATCAGTATTATATCTAAGAAACTGACTAATTCAAGGGCATGAAGATTTATGCCAACATTTTCTTCTAAGAGTTTTATAGCTTGGTTTTAACATTCTGAATTTATTTTGCATATGGTGTAAGACAGGAATCCAACTTCATTCTTTTATATATAGATACCCAGTTGTCTGAGCACCATTTGTTGAAAAGACTATTCTTTCTCCTTTCATGTGTTTTGCAACTATTTTCTCCCAATCTATGGCTCATATTTTCATTTTCCTAGCAGTATCTTCTAAAAAAAATTTTTTTTGAATTTTGAAGCCTAATCTATCTTCTTTTAAAAGTGGTTTGTGTTATTTGTGTCCCATCCAAGAAAGTCTTGCCTAAATGGTCACAAATATTTTCTATGTTTTCATCTAGAAGTGCTACTTTAGCTCTTAAGTCTAGCTTATGAAAAATTTTGAGTTGCATTTTGTATGGTGTGAAGTAAGATCCAAATTCTGAATTACCTTGTCACCTCTGCTGAAAATAAGTTCACTGTATGTATGGGTCTATTTTTGGATTCTCTACTTTGTTCCATTTATCTATGTTTATTATTTCATCAATATTATACTGTCTTCATCTTGAAAATCCTATAGTGTTAGTTCTCCAGCTTTGCTCTTACTTTCCAAAATTGCTTTGGCTAGTATTCTAGATCTGTCACATTTTCATATGAATTTTAGAATTCCCAGTCACTTTATACAAAACAAAACAAAACAAAAAAACCTCTTAGGTTATGAGAATACATGGATTCTATTTATAAGTTAATATGGGGACTCTTAATATTTTTTTACTGAACTGTCCAATCCATGAACATTGAATATCCATTTTTTTTAGGTCTTCTGTAATTGCTCAGTAATATTACGTAGTTTTCAGTCTGTAAGTGTTACACATATTTTGTCAAATTTATCTCTAAGTTTGTCATGTTTTTGCTTCTATTGTGAATGGTACTACATTTGTTACATCAACTTCAAACTGGTTGTCACTAATATATAGAAAGACAATTGCTTTCTGCATATTAATCTTCTAATTTGCAGTCTTATTGATGCTTTTTGGGTAGAATCTTAAGATTTTTGTATATACAAAACATAGTGTCTGAAAAAATTTTTTTTACTTCTTCATGATTTTTCTTTATTTTACCTTATTGCACTATCTAGAACCTCCACAACAAGGCTGAATGAATGTGGTAATAAGAGAAGACAGACTTGCCTCTTCCTGATCTTAGGGGCAAAGAATTTAGTCATACACAATTAAATACAATCTAACTGCTTGTTTTTTATAGATTCTCTTAATCACTACAAGGAAGTTTCCTTCAATTCCTAGTCTGCAGAGATATATTTTTTAATCAAAAATGGATACTGGACGTAGGGCGCCTGAGTGGCTCAGTAGGTTAGAGCCTCGCCTTCGGCTCGGGTTGTGGTCTCAGAGTCCTGGGATCGAGCCCCGCAGGCTCTCCGCTTAGCGGGGAGCCTGCTTCCTCCTATCTCTCTGCCTGCCTCTCTCTCTGCCTGCCTCTCTGCCTGCTTGTGATCTCTCTCTCTCTGTCAGATGAATAAACAGAATCTTTAAAAAAAAAAAAAAATGGATACTGGACTTTATCAAATGTTTTTTATTTCCTGCGATGATATTATGGATTTTTTATTATGTTAATGTGGTAAATTAAACTAATTGATTTTTGAACCTTGATCTAACTTTACAATGCAATCCTAGTATAAGCCCTCTTCCGTCACAATTTTTACATAATGCTTAGATATAATTTGTTAAAATTTTGTCACGTTACTCTCTACTTTTCTCCAATTTAAAAATTAGATAGGTTTATCAGTTAAAAGTTTACTTTAGGCTTTATACTTTAATTTTATTTTACTTATTTCTACTGTGGCTATTGGTATTTCTATTTTAAAATGTAATATAATGGCATACTTATATTATGAAAGCAGTAATGGTGCACAGTAAAATGAGTAATAAATTAAGAAAATGTGTTCCAATCCTTGTTGCATACTTTACAAAATCACACAGCCCCTCCTTTGTACCAATGAACATTTTATTCTTTGCCTCTCATCAAATAAGAAATGGTCAAGATTCTCCACCTTTTTAGTTCCTTTGCTCTATTTTTAAGTAGAAGGTAAACAAATGTAAACAGTAATAAAAATCTCCTGTAATTTCAGTAAGATGTGAGAAATTAAGAAATTTATAGTTCAAAAGTTCCCAATTCAGGTTCTGGCACCAATTCCAAAACAAAATTCAGTTGAATAAATATTTTTATAAAAAACAGACACTTAAAAAAATTAAATTGATAGGGACGCCTGGGTGGCTCAGTTGGTTAAGCAGCTGCCTTCGGCTCAGGTCATGATCCCAGCGTCCTGGGATCAAGTCCCACATTGGGCTCCTTGCTCAGCAGGGAGCCTGCTTCTCCCTCTGCCTCTGCCTGCCACTCTGTCTGCCTGTGCTCACTCTCTCTAACAAATAAATAAAATCTTTAAAAAAATAAAAAAATAAATAAAATCTTTAAAAAAATTAAATTGATAGGTAAAATTCTGAGGCAAGATTTCAAAGTGTAAAAATGATAAACATAACAAAGTAAAAAGATCTGACTAGAAAAAGAAACTTTTCTAACAAAACATATGCGACCAAAATTGAATGATAACACTAAAACCAGCCCAACCCAAATATATCACTATGCACAGTTTAGGAACAGAAATAAAGAAATGGAATGGAAAGATTTTATGATTTAAATTTTATTATTTTTTTAAGATTAAAAGTTTGAAACTATCTTAATAAATTCTCTAATCAAATTTTAAGTGATAAAATCTAAATATCAAAATCTAAAAAGGTTTTTAGAAAAGAAACTGTAAAGCCTAAATATATACCAGCTTTCATGGAAAAACAATGGTATCGCTCGGCGGCAGGATTGCTTTTCATGTGCAATCTGTTCTTAACTGCCGGTATTAAAACATAATGGCTAATAATTTACAAATGAAAAATAGAGGATAAATATAACACTATTGAAATTCAATGTGCATGTATGTATATTATTTTAACGTACTTACTTTAGCCATTACTTTTCATTCCCTTTTCTGCAAAATATTTTATAAAATATTCTCCTGCTAGGAACTCAAATTAATAAACTAATTAATAACATTTCTTTCCTATTTCCTGCTCACTTTATATAGGAATTTTAGATGAAATAACCAGAGTAAACAGAAGAAAAAAAATTTTAAAAGATGGGCTTGAAATATTTAAGTGAAGATTTTGTTATATACAGTCTGTCATAAACCTCCACAAAAAAATTACTTACATCTGCTTAAAAAGTTGTCAATATTTTTGTTTTTTCTTAAGGCAGGAAAATCCAAATCATATACCAAAGCATCCAATCCATCCTAAACAAATAAACAAACAAACAGTTAGTTTTCTGGATCACACTATGAACACTTTCCTTTTTTATGAGTAAAGAGTAGAACATATGCTTTAACATTTAATTTGGCCTCTCTCATATATCTTGCATTCATTTAATACCTTCTACAAGGTTACACGGGTGCCATAAAAAGATAAATTTTTTTAAATTTCATATACAGATTTTTCACCTTCTAAATTGCCCAGTCTGAGAAAGCAGCAAAATCACCACAAATTGGCTACACATGACTTTAACACATGCCCTTGACCTCGTAAGGGCATGAAATTTTACTTTCATTCCCCTACTACATTTACCCTTATTTCTGACACTGATCAAAACAAATGGCTTGTATTTGTTACTATCAGTATTTTATAAGGCAGTAGCTAAACGTCGGTGCCTAAAATGTGTATTTAGTATAAAATAAATTCTGCGTTTAGATACATTTTTTCAATTACAAAAAGACATTGGGTTTTCATAAGGCTTCTCTTTCTTTCTTTGAAGCACTTTACAGGACAACCATTAGTAAAAGACAAACATGGGCTTTTACTTTTAAGTGGATTTTTAAATATTATCTAAGTACAGAACAATGTGAAGGTGTACCAATCACTGCTGAAGCAGGAATACACCTATTCAGTTTATGTGTTGTGGCAGGAGCAGGAGGAACATTCAGATAATCCCAAGCAGTCTTCATATTATTTAGTTGGGGACATTCAGCAGAGCTCAAGAATAAAAGCAGAGCAGCAGAGGAAGAAACATCTTCTGCAGAGCCCCCCCCCACCCCGCCCCAGTACAGTCATGTTCACCAAAGGTTGAAGGAAAAATTAAAGCCAGAGGATAAGTGTGGTCACTCAGCTGTTTGAGAACACAAGTACTTAAAATATTTCCGAGGAAACCAGAAAGCAGAGTCAAATTTAAACACACTTTAAAATGTATCATTGCAGGCACCTGGGTAGCTTCTGCCTTCACCTCAAGGTCCTGGGATCAAGTCCTACATCAGGCTCCCTGCTCAGCAGGAAGTTAGCTTCTCCCTGCTTGTTCTTTTTTTTAAGATTTTATTTATTTATTTGACAGACACAAGTAGGCAGAGAGGCAGGCAGAGAGAGGAGGAAGCAGGCTCCCTGCCGAGCAGAGAGCCCAATTTGGGGCTGATCCCAGGACTCTGGGATCATGACCTGAGCTGAAGGCAGAGGCTTAACCCACTGAGCCACCCAGGCGCCCCCTAATTGCATGAGTTGGAAACTGAACATGGAAAAATAGGTAATAATACTAATGCTGTTGACTGCTTGAAGAGACCAACTCACCCAATAACTGGTTTTTCAAAATTCAGTTTGCACAGATCTAAGAAAAAGCTCCTCGGTTATTGCAAATTTATCTCTTTAAGATACATTTCCTAGAGTCTTCTAGGCAATTTGAGTATTTCTGGTAATACTTTTTACAGGAAAAAAGATAAAACTTTTTACAAAAATACTATTTTTAGAAAGACCAGCTGATGCTTGCTCTATTCAAAACTGGAAAACCAAACCCAGGGTGCCTGGTTGGCTCAGTTGGTTAAGTGACTGCTTGCAGCTCAGGTCATGATCCTGGAGTCCCAAGATCGAGTCCCAAATTAGGCTCCCTGCTCAATGGAGAGTGTGTTTCCCCCCTCACCCTCCCATCTCTTGTGCTCTCTTTCACTATCTCTCAAATAAATTTAAAAAATAAAAAAAAAAGGAAAATCAAACCAATAAATATGTGAACTATTTTCTAGTAAAAGACAAATTAAATATGATTTTTTAAAAAAGAACTTTAAATTCTTTAAGGCAGAAACCACAGTTAAAACCTCAATTTTTCCCACAGCACCTTGCAGAATGACTGACAAGTAGGTATAACATTTACATTAAGCCAGTGATTTTTATCTTCAACAGCAATGGCATTACATTATTTAAGAAATATTTTTCTTAAGGTTTCAGTGCATCAGGTCACTCCCCAAAATTAGATTACAGAGTAGTCCAAGTACTACTGACGACACAAGAAAATTTTTAGGTAAAATTTTGGTACTATAAAGTTGTCTGGAAAATAATCTCAATATGTTATTACATTTTATAATAACTGTTATTTTAAGAGTTCCTAGGAAACATCTACTTCCAAAGACACATGCAAATTTTAAAAGATTCAGAATTATAATAGCTTAAACTGTTTTCTAATATCAAATGAAACATTAAAAGCAAGAGAAACATATTAAACTTTACTCACATGTTCTCTTTGGTAAACATTTCGGGAACAACTGCTTCCAATCTTACTCCATGTAAGTTTCTTTTTAATTATAAATGTTAAGCACAAAAGAACCTCAAAAAATTACCTTGTTAACAACTTTACCAAATAGCAATTAGAAATATTAACTGACTTGTCCCAATACTAGCTAGCAAGTTGTATCAAAATCAAAATGCTAACTCTTAGTTTAGTAGTTAAAGATATAATATGACCATGATGAAAAGATGATTGAAAAAATCCTGAACCTCTTAAAAATGAAGTTAGGAATTGAGAATAAGTAAGTCTACTTAAACTCAAGCTGTACTGTTCAAAAATTAATGGAAAACCACAAGTCATTCTTCTAATTATAACTAGAAAGGACACTGGCTAGGACTCAAACCTGTTTGCTTTATTACACCACTACTCACTCCTCTGCATGAACTTCCTTAAACTACCTTATAAAAACTAACAGTTTTCCTGTCTTACAGTTGTTTTTTACTTCAATCTTCAAGCTAGATTTTAAATGCCTTGAGTAAGGTAAGCCCCAGAACTGAGCATCACATTTTACTTGTAATATGGTAGATAAGACTGCTGGCTCTCCTACTTCGACAATTATTCCCCTTTCCACCTTCCTAATTTAACTGTGATTTTGCTCAAGCCACCCAACTTCCTCCATGAGTTTCCAAGAGTGGGAAGACCTTCCTTGGCTTCAAGAGTTGGTTCTTAGTAGTCTAATCTACACCCAACATCATGGCCCATTACTCTCGCCAGTGTTCACTTTAAGTACAGGAACATGGTAATAATCTGTCACAGAAGACATGAGGGAAAACCTACAGCAGGATTCTGGGGGAAAGTTCCTTCTCTCTTAAAAAGAAATACATGTAAGAAATATCTTCCTTTCAAGAGCAATTGTCATGTCTGTATGTGACACCTAAAACAACAGTTGCCATCTTGCAGCCTCAAAGAAGCTGGTAGAAGACAAAGCCAAGCACAAGGAGGGCAACAGAGCCAAGGATGGAGGGACCTGGGTCCCTGATGATGTTTGTTCAATCATTGAATTGATCTACTTTGGAGCCATTCCACCCATTCCTGAGATAATGAATTGTCTGATTCAATTGCACTGCATTTTTTTTCTAAAGATTTTTATTTATTTATTTGACAGAAAGAGAGAGACAGTGAGAGGGGGAATACAAACAGGGGGCGTGGGAGAGGGAGAAGCAGGCTCCCCACTGAGCAGGAAGCCTAATGTGGGGCTTGATCCCAGGACCCTGGGATCATGACCTGAGCTGAAAGCAGACAGTTAACAAGTGAGCCACCCAGGAGCTCCTGCATTGGTTTTTCTGTTTCTTATAACTTAAAGCATCCTAACTAAAATACATAAATGTCACTGAACTGAAACAGCATTAACCAATGCATAAAGTTATAGGGACTTGTCACACTGAAAGAAAGGGTGAGAGAATTGCATAGAGAGAATCAATAGTAATTACAGGGGCAAGATGGGGCTGAAAATAGTGTCACTCTTGGGTAAATGTTGTTTGTATAACTGGACATAAGTATGGAGATGAATGATTTCTGAGTCATGCTTAATAATAAAATGAATTCCAAATGGGTTGAAAGAATTCAACCATGAAGATATAAAGGAAAAACATTTTAAAGAAAAAAAAACAGTATATTTGCATGCTACTTTTGGGAGGACAAGTCAAATAACCTTTCTGAGGTCTTCTCTTTTCTAAAATGAGGATAATTAACTACCTACAACTCATAATGGATTTGTGAGAATTAAATGAGTGAAGTATGTAAAGTGACCCTTAATGGTCCCATTTCCCTTTATTTCTCTGACATTTGAAAGTTTTACAAATTAGTCTCAATATTGCTAGAAATGACATAAAAAGAAAAATAGATATCTTAGTCATGCAGTCATAAAACTCTAAGAGTTAATCTTAGGTCATTATGCTATAAACCCTTCTCCAACACAGTAATCCCCATCTACGATTTTTTTTTTTTTAAACATCAGGTATCTGACTTTTGCTTGGCCACAGAATTTAATCACACATTTGTTAATGGAAAACCAGATGTCTCCACTAATTGTATATGGTGAGTAGGTGTCTGAACCTATAACCACACACTTTAAATTCATAGTAGTATGACGTAGTGTATGGCTTTCAGGTTCATCCATAAGCAAAATTTATGTCTTTTATCAGAGAAATAAGGACAAAAAGGTATCTAGTGTAATCTAAAGCATGTACAAAACAGAGGCTATGGGGAGTCAAGAAACTGTAATGGAGGAGAAGGACACAGCTTTCCACTATCATGCAGTGGATAAATTATACAAGGAATGTCTATTTCCAACCATAAATTGGGGCAAGGAATTCTGACTTTATTCAACACTCTAAAGTTCCGTAAGTAATGAGTAACAACTAGGCCAAAGGAAAGCTACCCTCTACTTTCACAACATGCCCGTTTTATAGTTTTATCATTGATTTAAGAACTGAAGAGGAAGGACACATAAGAGAGGAACCAATGTCAAAGAATTACAATAATTAAATTCTTTACTACTCATAGTTGAACAATGATAGTAGACCAATTATAGCTGGATAGTAGACCAGTTATAGCTGGTCTACTATCATTTTGAAAGAGGCTAGTCACATTGGAGAAGTACTTTCACATAAACACATAAAGGAAGGCATAATTAATTATAAATTTAACATTTTACAATATCTAATGACCAAACATTTCACATTTCCTAAGAAGCACTGCTGTTATTAAGAGGAAAAGATCTCACAACAACTTAAGCAAAAGAACCAGTAGGACTAAACCAGTCAAATAAACAGTTACAAACTTTAATTCTCTGGATAATTTTGAATTGCAAAATTCTATGTAAAATATCATTTTACATATATAAAATATCATTTCTTCTATGTAAAATATCATTTAGGATCAAGTCCATTAGTATTATTCATTTGTTATAAGACAGGAGAATATAATGGCAGGAGGAAAGCAAGGTATACTATGTGTAAAAACATTCATTTTTATGTTAAATTTCAAAATCTAACTGGTTACTGTTCTAAACCTACTTTTTGATTTTGTTTTTTACAGAATGGAAGAAGATATTTGCAAACGACATATCAGATAAAGGGCTAGTGTCCAAAATCTATAAGGAACTTAGCAAATTCAACACCCAAAGAACAAATAACCCAATCAAGAAATGGGCACAGGACATGAACAGACATTTCTGCAAAGAAGACATCCAGATGGCCAACAGACACATGAAAAAGTGCTCCACATCACTCGGCATCAGGGAAATACAAATCAAAACCACAATGAGATACCACCTCACACCAGCCAGAATGGCTAAAATTAACAAGTCAGGAAATGACAGATGCTGGCCAGGATGCGGAGAAAGGGGAGCCCTCCTACACAGTTGGTGGGAATGCAAGCTGGTGCAACCACTCTGGAAAACAGCATGGAGGTTCCTCAAAATGTTGAAAATAGAACTACCCTATGACTCAGCAATTGCACTACTGGGTATTTACCCTAAAGATATAAACACAGTGATCCGAAGGGACATATGCACCCGAATGTTTATAGCAGCAATGTCTACAATAGCCAAACTATGGAAAGAACCTAGATGTCCATCAACAGATGAATGGATAAAGAAGATGTGGTATATATACACAATGGAATACTATGCAGCCATCAAAAGAAATGAAATCTTGCTATTTGTGACGACGTGGATGGAACTAGAGGGTATCATGCTTAGTGAAATAAGTCAATCGGAGAAAGACAACTATCATATGATCTCCCTGATATGAGGAAGTGGAGATGCAACATGGGGGGTTAGGGGGATAGGAGAAGAATAAATGAGACAAGATGGGATTGGGGAGACAAACCATAAGTGACTCCTAATCTCACAAAACAAACTGAGGGTTGCTGGGGGGAGAGGGGGTTGGGAGAGGGGGAGTGGGGTTATGGACATTGGGGAGGGTATGTCCTATGATGAGTGCTGTGAAGTGTGTAAACCTGGCGATTCACAGACCTGTACCCCTGGGGATAAAAATACATTATATGTTTATAAAAAAATAAATAAATAAAAAATTAAAAAAAGAAAAAAAGAAACTACCAAAAACACCATGAAAACTATTGCAATAACACCAGGGGTCTCTGAAAACCAAACTATTTCTAAAACACACTACCCTTGGTACTAAAAGACTGATGTCAAACCCTTTTTAAAAAAAATTTCCTATGCTGTACTTTTTATCACTGTGACTTATTGATAACTGGAAGTCTGTGCCTCTTAATCCCTTTCATCTGTTTTACCCATTGCCCCACCCACCTTCCCTCTGGCACTCAGTAGAGTTTGTCCTGTATATTTGAGTTTGTTTTTTCACTTACTTTGTTTTTCAGATTCCACATATAAGTGAAACCACAAGGTATTTGTCTTTGACCTATTTTGCTTAGCATAATACCCTCTAAGTCCATCCATGTTGTCACACGTGGCTAGATCTTGTTCTTTTTAATGGTTGAGTAATGTGCTAGTGTATCTGTGTCTGTATGTGTGCCTGTGTGTGTATGATCACATCTTCTTTACCCATTCATCTACCAATGGACACACATCACGCCTACTACAAATAATGATGCAATAAACACAGGAGTACATTTATCTTTTCAAAACAATGTCTTCATTTTCTTTTTTCTTTTTTAAGTGGGCTCCATGCCCAGCATGGAGTCCAACATAGGATTTGAACTCATGACCCTGAAATCAAGACCTGAGCTGGGATCAAAAGTCAGATGCTCAACTGACTGAGCCATCCAGGTGACCCTCATTTTCTTTAGTAGTAGACATACTGGATCATATGTTTCTATTTTTAATTTTTTGAGGAATTTCCATACTATTTTCCACAGTGGTTACACCAATTTACATTCCCACCAACAGTGCAGAGTTGGAGCACTTTTCTCCACATCCTTGCCAACACTTACTTTTCCTCTTTTATTTGATACTAGCTATTCTGACTAGTGTGAGGTGGTATCTCATTGTGGTTTTGGTTTGCACTTCCCTGATGATTAGTGACTGTTGGTTATCTGGATGGGTTCTTTGAAAAAAAAGTTTATTCACATCCTATGCCCCTTTTTAAATCAAATTGAGTTTTATGTTCTTTATATATTTTGGATTGGATATATCATTTGCAAATGTCTTCTCCCATTCACTAGCTTGCCTTTTTGTTTTGCTGATGGTTTCCTTTCCTTTTTATTTTGGTGTAGTCCCAGTAGTTCATTCTTACTTTTATTTCCCTTGCCTGAGGAGACATATCCATAAAGGTACTCTAAGGCTAATGTCCAAGAGATTACTACCTATATTTTCTTCTAGGAGTTTTATAGTTTCATGTCTCATATTTAATGTATTTTTGAATTTATTTTTGTGTATTATTGTGTATTTATTTTTGTGAGGGAAAAGTCCAGTTTCATTCTTTTGCATTAGCTGTCCAGTTTCCCCAGCACCATTTATTGAAAAGACTGTCTTTTCCCCCACTGTATACTCTTGCCTCCTCAGTTGTTGATTAACTGACCACACAGGCATGGCCTTACTTCTGAGCTCTCTATCTGTTCCACTGATCTTTCTATTTTTGTTCCAGTACCATACTGTTTTGATTACTACAGCTTTGTAGTATCTTGCAATCTAGGATTATACTACCTCCAGCTTTGTTTATCTTCCTCAAGACTGCTTTGGCAATTTGAGGTCTTTTGTGGTTCCATACAAATTTTGGGGTTGTTTGTACCAATTCTGGAAAAAAAAATTGCTATTGCTATTTTAAAGGGATTGCACTGAATCTATAGATCACTTCAGGCAGTGTGAACACTTTAACAATACTAATTCTTCCAATCCATGAACATGGTATATATCTTTCCATTTGTTTGATGGAAAGGTTGTTTTGATAATAGACAATATACCATTTAAAGAAAATGACCATATTTTGATCTCTTCGCTAGGTAAAGAGGGAAGGAATTTCTCAAAATTAAGCACCGAGGTGAAAATGAAAACAGAATTTCCTCAGAAAATTTTAACAACTTCTGATATTAAATGTGATTAAAATCTTTTAAACTAGTCTGACATGACTACATCCATGCCAATATTTTCTAGAACATTTACAGTGCAAAAAAATTATGTATTCTAAATACTCAGTAAAACATACAATGGTTCTTTCCAATCAGTCTTCAGGTATACCTTTCCAGCCTCATTTTCTCTGTATGCAAGTATCTAGGTTTGGGCCACAGTGTGCTCCAGCTATTTCCCAAATAGGTCACACTCATTCTACCCTGCTCCTTTATGCTTGCTCTTTTCTCCAGCTGGAATGTGAACAGTACTTATATTCAAACTGTCTCAAATGTTGCTTACCTTGTGCTCTTTCCCCAACACGCTAAGAAAATGTTAATAATGACCTCTTATGTGCTTCCTATTATAGGAATTGTTGTATTTGTTATAATTATGTATAATTATACATTCCCTTCTCTTCTATAGGAAAACAGACATAATAGTGATAACAGCAATAATAAACACTTCCTGTATCTGGGAGTTCGTTGGCTAGGTAGAAAAAATAAGTATTACAGGACCCTCAGTGTTGTAACTAGGTACTACATGAACAGAGAAAGGACAGTTTAACCAAACTGGGCTTCAAGGAGGAGATGAAATTTGAGCTGATCCTTAAAAACAGAATTAAGGAAGAATCAGACAGAGGTAAGCAAGGCAATCTAGGAGAGAGGAAAGGCAAGAATTTAGAAAATGAGATTAGAATACTCTGGTCCTAGAAGGGTGAAAAGAAGGAAATGTAGGACACAAAGCTGTAAAGATGGGTTACAGAATGTACATTAAAGGTATAACATAACTGGCTAAGAATCTGAGTATTTATCTTCTGATATCCATTTGGAACCACAAGAATTTTGAGGGGAAAGAGAGTGAGTGACATGACTGGTTTTTATTTTACTAAAGCCTGGCAAGGATAAAGATGTTAAATTTGAATAGGAAGAGACAGGTAAAGAAATAAGGAATAAGGAGGATACTATGGTAACAAACGCACAAGAAAATGAAAGTCTGAACTAAACTGGAGCAACAAGGGGGAGCCTGGGTGGCTCAGTTGGTTACACATCCGACTTCAGCTCAGGTCATGATCACAAGGTTCTGGGATCTAACCCCACATTGGGCTCCCAGCTCAGGGGGGAGCCTACTTCTCTCTTCCTACTGCCCTTCACCCCACTCGTGCTCTCACTCTCTCATAAATAAATAAAGTCTTTTTAAAAAAATTTTAAAAGGAGTGCCTGGGTGGTTCAGTCAGTTGACCATCTGGCTCTTGGATTTGGCTCATGTCAGGACCTCAGGGTCATGGATCTTCAACGCAGAGTCTGCTTCAGGTTGTCTCTCTCTCTGCCCCTCCCTACACATACGCACTCTTTCTTGTGCTCTCTCTAAAACGAAAAAATAAAATCTTAAAAAAATTTTTTTAAATCATAAAAAATTAAGTTGGAGCAACAAGTACTGAGCCTTAGAAACAAAAGAACCTGGTGAGTGACCAAAAGAGAAAAAGGAAGGGTTAAGAGTGATTATGTGATTAGAAAAACAACTATTTATATCTTCTATTTTAGGTGAGTAGTGACTTTATTAACCAAGGCAAATAATATATTTTGGAAAGATAAATATTTTAGGGGCGCCTGGGTGGCTCAGTGGGTTAAAGCCTCTGCCTTCAGCTCAGGTCATGATCCCAGGATCCTGGGTTCGAGCCCCACATCGGGCTCTCTGCTTGGCAGGGAGCCTGCTTCCTCCTCTATCTCTCTCTGTCTGCCTCTCTGCCTGCTTGTGATCTCTGTCTGTCAAATAAATAAAATAAAATCTAAAAAAAAAAAAAAAAAAAAAAAAGATAAATATTTTAGATATACAAATTTGAGGTTCCTGTAGAATATTATTTTATGGAAAATGAAATGGAAGTTGAAAATGAGTAGGAGTTCAACAGAGTGATTGGACTGATACAAATTTGTGTGTAATGAGAACAAACTTAAATCCATGAAAACAGATGCAATTACCCAGTGAGTATAAGCAATGGGAGAATGGAAAAAGAGTAAAGAATAGCACCCTGGGGAACATAAGCATCTGAGAGGTAAGCAGGCAAATATGGTTAACAAGCAGTCAGAGAGGTGAAAGGAACATAATAGCATCATGAAACCTGAGATAATTCTATAACTTAAAAGCAGACTGAAATGCCAGAAAAGAAGTCAAATAGAATGAAAAAAGCAAAAGAAGCCAAGTAATTTGTAATTAAATATGATCTAAGATGGTTAGATGGTTGCACAGTAATGTGAATATACTTAATGCCACTGAAGTATAAACTCACAAATAATTTAAGTTTCATGTTATATATATATATTTTACTACAATTTTTTTTAAAAGTCCTATTGAACATCAACAAAATGGTGGACTAGTAAGCTCCAAACTGTCATTCCCCACTGAAACAAAATAGAATGGAAAAAAAAAAAAACAAAACAAAAAAACCCACAAAACCCAGAAGCTCTCTGAACCAACTTTGCTGCGACTTAGAAAAACAATCAAAGGTTTAGAGCAGTCAAGCAAATGCCCAATTAAGTAAAAGCAATCTTCAAATGGTAGAAAGTTTTGTGACATTTTTAGTCACTCTTGTCCCACTTCCTCCGAATGGGGACAAGCTTAGTCTTGAGCAGGCTGCAGATTGGTTCCCACTTCCCCTATCTTGAATCAAAGGAAGCAGAGTAAAACCATATTGGTAAGTTGCCATATATATCTGTTCTAAACTGTCTGGGGAATGCCTGAAAGACTAAGGCAAGAACCTCATCTGTTTTGCATAACTTGGAACACAGGCCAAAAAAAAAAAGTAGTGGGCACTGCTCATAAAAGCTGTACAACTACAATAAACCACAGATACTTGTGACAAGAGATTATAGTAGAAATGTACAATAGACTGTCTAGGCCCGGAGGAGAAACTGGGATGAAACTCCTTGGAAAATTAAAAAGAAAATCACTATCAGTCTTAAATAGAATGGCAAACCAGCTTCTAGTGGGCAGAAAAATTAATGGAGGGGTGGCCTGGGTGACTCAGTCAGATTTTGGCTCAGGTCATGATCTCAGGGTTCTGAGACTGGGCCTCCACCCTGGCCATGGAGCCTGTTCAACATTTCCTCTCCCTTTTCCTCTGCCTCTCCCTACCCACTACACTTCCCTAAGTGTGCACACTCTTTCCCTAAATAAATAAGTAAATAAATAATGGAAAATGAACAAATAATGGCCAAAAGAAAGGAGAAAGATTAGAAGCTTGCACGATTAGAACCTAAACTTGATGGAATACTAGTAGGTAGAAGAGATAAAGATTGATAGGAGATAAATGATTGAGGATCCAAGAAATGTTAAGGAGTATAGAATGAAGAAACAAAGATGAGATATTAACCTTGTAAAAAAGAAAAATAGAAAAATATTTCTACGTAAATATTATCTTCTCAAAAGGACAAGGAGTCATATTCTAATCTAGAACACTTAATAGTCTCAAGATCTTAACAAGTTATTAGCTCCATACAGCCTCAATGCTCTCATTTGTAAAGCAAAGATAACTACAGTAACTATTATACAGGGCTGTTATAAAAATCTGATATATCCCTAGTAAGTCACAGAAACATACTCACAGATAATTTGATTTTCCTCCCCATAACTTTATAGGTGTATAGACACAGATGAACACAAGCTAGACTTTCTCTTGATATAAATAAATGAAAAAGTTCATATGATTTGATCTTGCTCTGGGAAAGAGTGTTTGTTGTTTTTCAAAGTACTCTTTCAAATGACTGGGGTTTTTTTCCTTTGGGGAATAATAAATGGATGTCATATGTTCTTTAGTTAGCAGCAGTACAACAATATTTAAAAAACAGCAAATGTTATCTTCTTAAAGTTCCTATGAAAAATTTTCATAAGATCAGATTTTTTTTTCTTTAAGTAGGCTCCATGCCCAGCATGGAGCCCAAAACAGGGCTTGAACTCACAATCCTGAAATCAAGACCTGAGCTGAGATCAAGAGTTGGAGACTTAACCAAATGAGCGACCCAGGAGCCCCATCCAGATCTTGATAATTTGGTGATAATGGGGACACCTGGGTGGCTCAGTCAGTTAAGCAGCCAACTCTTGGATTCAGCTCAGATCATGATCTTAGGGTCCTGGGATCAAGCTCCACGTTGGGCTCCACACTTAGCAGGGAGTCTGCTTGTAGATTCTCTCTCTCTCTCTCTTTCCCTCTGTCCCTACCCCGGCTTGTGCACTTCTCTTTCTGTCTCTCTCTCTAAAATAAATTAATGAACAAATCTTTAAAAAATAATAATAAGGGGAAAAAAAGAACTGAGACACAGACCTGTGGAATCGTAACAAAAGATTTAACATTTGTATCAGAGAAAAGAGAATATAACCAAAAAGGACTAAAATAAATGAAGGCTAAAAATTTCCTACATTTGGCAAAAAACATAAACCTACATACTGAAGAAACTAACAAGACTTATCCAAATAAATCCAAACAAATAAAAAACTGTCGGACTAGAATTCTGCACCCAGGAAAAAGAGAAATCAAGGAAGGGGAGCAGGAGACACGGGCTTTCAGTGATAGGATGAATAAGTCATGGGGATAAAAGGTACAGCATAAGGAATATAGTCAAATGGTATTGTAATAGTGTTGTATGGCGAAAAAAAAAGTAATGTATGGTGATAAATGGTTACTTGTGGTGAGCATAGCATAACATATAGAGTTGTCTAACCACTTAGGCTGTACACCTGAAACTAAATTAACATTGTGTGTCAACTATAGTTCAATTCATAAAATGTATAAAAAAATGAGATATTGTTGGGGTGCCTGGATGGTTCTGTCAGTTAAGCATCTAACTCTTGATTTCAGTTCAGGTCATCATCTCAAGATCCTGATATCAAGCCCCACATGGGGCTCTACCTTAGTGGGGAGTCTGCTCCTCCTCCAGCTTGCACACACTTGTATTACTCTCTCTCTAAAAAATAAATAAAATCTTGAAGGAAAAAAAAAGAGGGGTGCCCAGGAGGCTCAGAGGATTAAGTATCTGTCTTTGGCTCAGGTCATGATCTTAGGGTTCTGAGATGGAGCCCCAGCTGGGCTCCCTGCTGAGCAGGGAGCCTGCTTCTCCCTCTCCCTCTGCCCCCTCCTCTGTTCTTGTGCACATGTGCTCTCTCACAAACAAAATCTTTAAAAAAAAAAAAAATATTGTCAGATGACAGAAAACTAAGAAATTTGTTATGAGCAGACCTAAAATAATGGTTAAAGGAGATTCTCTAAATAAAAAGAAAATGATAAATGAAAGAATCTTAAGATACAAGGAAGAACAAATGAAAAGAGTAAAAATATGGGAAAATACAATGCACTGTCATTTTCTTAAAAGCTGAAGCAAAGAGTCATTTATGGTTTGTCTCCCTCCCAATCCCATCTTGTTTCATTTATTCTTCTCCTATCCCCCTAACCCCCAATGTTGCTTCTCCATGTCCTCATATCAGGGAGATCATATGATAGTTGTCTTTCTCTGATTGACTTATTTCACTAAGCATGATACGCTCTAGTTCCATCCACGTCGTCGCAAATGGCAAGATTTCATTTCTTTTGATGGCTGCATAGTATTCCATTGTGTATACATACCACATCTTCTTTATCCATTCATCTGTGGATGGACATCTAGGTTCTTTCCATAGTTTGGCTATTGTAGACATTGCTGCTATAAACATTCGGGTACACGTGCCCCTTCGGATCACTATGTTTGTATCTTTAGGGTAAATACCCAGTAGTGCAATTGCTGGGTCATAGGGTAGTTCTATTTTCAACATTTTGAGGAACCTCCATGCTGTTTTCCAGAGTGGTTGCACCAGCTTGCATTCCCACCAACAGTGGAGGAGGGTTCCCCTTTACATTGGGGAGGGGAGGCGAACCATAAGAGACTATGGACTCTGAAAAACAACCTGAGGGTTTTGAAGGGTCAGGGGTGGGAGGTTGGGGGAACAGGTGGTGGGTAATAGGGAGGGCACGTTTTGCATGGAGCACTGGGTGTTGTGCAAAAACAATGAATACTGTTATGCTGAAAAAAATAAATAAAATGGGAAAAAAAAAAGCTGAAGCAAAAATGATAATGTTCTCTAGTTGTTTCTCAATGTATATAAGGTGATATTAAAGAGGATTATGAACAGGAGGATAAATGAACATAAACTAGGTAAGATTTCTTTTTTTTTTTTTAAGATTTTATTTATTTATTACAGACCGAGATCACAAGTAGGCAGAGAGGCAGGCAGAGAGAGAAGGGGAAGCAGGCTCCCTGCTGAGCAGAGAGTCCGATGTGGGGCTCGATCCCAGAGCCCTGGGATCATGACCTGAGCTGAAGGCAGAGGCTTTAACCTACTGAGCCACCCAGGTGCCCCACTAGGTAAGATTTCTACCCTTCACTCAAACTAGTAAAATGTCAACACCAATCAAATGTGATGTTACAAATGTCTAATTTAATACCCAGAATAACCAATGAGGAACCTATACAAAGAACTATATACACACAAAGGCACTATAGATAAAGCAAAATAGAATAATAATAAATGTTCAAGTAGGTGAAAAGGGAACCAGAAAAACAAAACCAAAAAAAAAGGGGGGGGGAGTTAAACAACAACAACAACAAAAAACAGCATGTTTAAGCCCTAAAATAACAATTACATTAAATGTAAATGGTCTGAAGCAACAATCCAAGTTAAAAGACAGATTATCAGAGCTGATAAATAAAACATGACCAATCTACAGAAATGAAACTCACCTCAAATGTAACAATATTGGTAGATTAAAAATAAAGGGGTAAGAAGCAATATACCATGCAAACAGTAATCAAAAATAAGCTGGAGTGGATATATTATTCTGAAACAAAGTAGACTTCAGAGCAAAGAGAATTACTGGGAACAGAATGGGAAATCATGTGATGATAAAAGAGTGAATCCATCAAAAAGGCACAGGAAACTTAAATGAGCATGTTCTAGACAAGAGAGCTACAAAATATGTGAAGCAAAAATGGATAGAAATGAAAAGAAATATATAAATCCACAATTTTAATTGGAGACTACCACACTCCTCTCTCAGCAATTGTTAGAACTAGACAGAAAATCAGCAAGAACTCAACACCACCAATGACAATTAGACAAATGTCTAATTGACATTTACAGAATATTCCATCCAACAATAGCAAAATACACATTCCTTATAAGTGGTCACAGAAAACCTACCAAGTTAGGCCAAATCCTGTGCCATACCTCAATCCTCAACAAATTTTTTTAAAAGATTTTATTTATTTGACAGACAGAGATCTCAAGTAGACAGAGAGGCAGGCAGAGAGAGGGGGAAGAAGGCTCCCCACTGAGCAGAGAGCCCCAGGACCCTGGGATCATGACCTGAGCTGAAGACAGAAGCTTTACACCACTGAGCCACCCAGGCACCCCTCCTCAACAAATTTTTAAGAATTAAAATCATACAGTGTGTTCTCTGACCAAAATGTAATCAAACTAGAGCAAACAATAGAAAGATAGTAGGGAAACTCCAAAGCACTTGCAAACTAAGTAACATGTTTCTAAATAATCCATGGTCAAAAGAAAGTCTCAAGGGAAATAACAATATACACTGAACTGAAGGAAAATAAAACAATATACATTGAACTGAGTGAAAACAAAATAAATATAACATACCAAAATTTGTGGAACACAGCTAAAGGAGTGCTGAAAAAGAAATGGCTGTCACTAAATACTCATTTATTAGAAAAGCATGAATTTGAATCACCTGAGCTCCTTTCTCAAAAAACTGGAAGAGCACACACAAAAAAAATTAAAGCAAATATAAAAAAGGAAGCAATAAAGATAAAAACAAAAACCAATTAAATTGAACATAGAAAAACAAAAATGAAAATTCAATAAAACAAAAAGTCAGTTCTTTGACAAGATCAATCAACTGACAACCCTCTAGCAAGAATGACAAAGAAGGCACAACGTACCAATAGGCACTATCATACAGATCCTGCAGCTATACAAAGAGTAATAAGGAAATACTATGAACAACTCCACATACAAATCTGACTTCAATAAAATGGACAATTCCTTAAACAACACAAACTGCCACAACTAACCCAATTATCAATAAGATAATTTAAATAGTACCATTAATTTTAATAATGTAACAGCAACCAAAAAACAAATCTCCAGGGCCAGATGGTTTCACTGGAGAGGTCTACCAAATGTTTAGAGAATTACCACCAATTCTATGCAGTCTCCTTCAGAAAAAAGAAAAGGAGAGAACACTTTTAAACTTATTTTATGCAGCTAATAGTACCCTAATACCAAATGAGACAAAGTATGAAGAAAAAAAAAATACAGACCAATTATTTTTTATGAATATAGACATAAAAGTTCTTAATAAAATATTAGCAAATAAAATTCAATAATATATAAAATCATACACCATAACCAACAAAGGTTTATCCTAAAGAAACAAGAATTATTCAATATTCAAAAGTCAATCAGCATTATTTACAACAGCCAAGACATGGAAGCAACCTAAGCATCCATCAATGAATGAGTGGATGAGGAAAATGTGGTATATGTATACACACACACAGAGGAATATTATTCAGCCATTAAAAAGGAATATTATTCAGCCATAAAAAAGAACAGAATCTTACCATTTGTGACAACATAGATGGACCTTGAGGGCATTATGTTAAGTCAAATAAACTCAGTGAAATATAAATACCATATGATCTCACATATGTGTGGAATCTAAAAAATAAGACCCCACAGATAAGAAAACAGTGGTTGCCAGAGGCAAGAGATAGGGGGTGGACAAAATGAGTGAAGGTGGCAAAAAAATAATAATAATAATACAAATTCCAGTTATGAAATAAGTTATGGGGATATAATATATAGCATGGTAACCACAATTAATAATACTGTATTGTATATTTGAAAGTTGCTCAGAGAGTAAATCTTAATTAAATATTCTAATCATAAGAAAAAACATTCTGCGTGTGGTAGTGAATGTTGACTAGACTTACCGTGATCATTTCACAATAGAGGCAAATATTGAAGAATTATTATGTTATGCACTTTAAACTAACAATGATGTATGTCAATTATAAACTTAAAAAACTTTTTAAATCAATATAATTCACATGAAAAACTAAAGAAAAATATGTATCAACAGATGCAGAAAATGTACTGGAGAAAATCCAATACTTGCTGATGAGAAAAACTCTCAGAAAATAGGAATAGAAGTAAATTCCTCAAGTTATATTAAAAAAAAAATCTACCCTGGGTGGCTCAGTGGATTGAGCCGCTGCCTTCGGCTCAGGTCATGATCTCAGAGTCCTGGGATCGAGCCCCGCATCGGGCTCTCTGCTCCGCAGGGAGCCTGCTTCCTCCTCTCTCTGCCTGCCTCTCTGTCTACTTGTGATCTCTCTCTCTGTCAAATAAATAAATAAAATCTTAAAAAAAAAAAAATCTACAAAAAAACCTTAAAACTGGGGCACCTGAGTGGCTCAGTAGGTTAAAGCCTCTGCCTTTGGCTCAGGTCATGATCCCAGGGTCCTGGGATCGAGCCCCACATCGGGCTCTCTGCTCAGCGGGGAGGCTGCTTCCCTTCCTCTCTCTGCCTGCCTCTCTGTCTACTTGTAATCTCTGTCAAAAAAATAAATAAAATCTTTAAAAAAAAAACAAACAAACCTTAAAACCAATATCATACCTAATAATGAAAGACTATCTTTCCCCTCAAAAATCAAGAAAAAGGCAAGGATGTCCTATCTTACCACTCTTATTCAACACAGCACTCAAACTCATAGCCAGTTCAATAAAGCAAATAAGGGAAATAAAAGGCATACAAATGAGAAAGGAAAAAAATAAGTGTCCATATTTACAGATGATATGATTACCTATGCAGAAAAGTCTCAAGATACGACAAAACAAAAACAAAAAACACCTAGAACTAGTAAGTAAGTTCTACAAGGTCATAAGACCAACACGCAAAAATTAATTGTATTTCTATCTATTAACAATGAACATGAAACCAAAACTAAAAATATAACTCCATTTACATTTACTTAAATAAAAAAGGGAGTATTTAAGTATAAATCTAACAAAATATGTATAGGACTTAAGCTGAAAACCAAGAACCACTGATTAAAGAAATTAAAGAAGATCTAAATAAATGAAGAGATATGGATTGGGGAATTCAGTATCCTAAGACATCAATTTTCCTCAAGCTGACACATAGGTTTAACACAATTCCTATCAAATCCCAGCAAGTTTTGTAGGTATAGGCAAAATTTTTCTATGATTTTTCTTTTTATTAGAAAAGCTAAAACAATTTTTAGGAAGAATAATGTGGAGGAACAACTACACCCAAGTTTAAGACTTATACAGCTATAATAAAAACAATGTGCTATTCAGAGAAGGACAGACTTGTAGATCAAGGAACAGAACAGAAAGACCAGAAATAGATCCATACAAGTACAGCCAAATGATTTTAACAAGGTACAAAAGCAATTCAGTTGAAGAAAGTACCCCTTTTTTTTTGAAAAGGAGTCTTTTCAACAAATCTTGCTGAAGAACTGGATATCCATAAAAATGAACCTCAATCTATACAAAAACTAACTCAAAACTAATTTTAAACAATAAACAGTAAGGTTTTTTCCCATTTTATTTTAATTCCAGTATACTAATATACAGTGTTATATTAGTCTCAGGTGAATGATACAGTGATTCAACAATTCTATACATTACTCAGTGCTCATCACAAGTATACTCTTAATCCCCTTCACCTATTCCACTATTCCCCCCAACCACCTCCTCTCTGGTAACCATCAGTTTGTTCTCTACAGATAAAAGTCTATTTTTCGATTTGTCTCTTGTTTTTTTCTTGTTGTTGCTCATTTGTTCTGTTTCTCAAACTCTGCATATAAGTGAAATCATATGGCATTTGTCCTTCTACGACTAACTTATTTCACTCAGCATTATCCCCTCTAGATCCATGTTGTTGCAAAAAAAGCAAGATTTCATTCTTTTTATGGCTGAGTAACATTCCACTGTGTGTATATGTATGGTATATATGGTAAATATATGTGTGTATATATATATATGTGTGTGTGTGTGTGTGTGTGTGCATGTATATATATGTATGTGTCCATCTGGTATGCATGTATATATACATAAATGGATATATATCGTATATACCATATACATAATACACACACACACACACACACACACACACACGCATCTTCTTTATCCATCCATCCATTGATGGATACTGAGTTGCTTCAATATTTTGACTACTGTAAATAATGCTGCAATGAACATAGGAGTGCATGTATCTTTTTTATTTAAAAGGTAACTTTTTAGGGAAAAAAAAACATGGTGAAATACTGGAGACCCACAAATTACTTAAGACTTCTGAGACAGGACATAAAAAGCATGACCCATTTAAAAAAAATTGATAAATTGGACTTAACCAAATTTAACAACTTTTGCTCTGCAAAAGATCCAGGTAAGAGGATAAAAAGACAAGTCAAATACTAGGAAAAAATATTTGAAAACCACATATACTAAAACACTTAAAAGAACTCTCGAAGCTCAACAATAAAAACAGTCTGATCAGAAACGGGCAGAAGAGGGGCGCCTGGGTGGCTCAGCAGGTTAGGCCTCTGCCTTCAGCTCAGGTCATGGTCTCAGGGTCCTGGGATCAAGGCCCTCTGCATAGGGCTCTCTGCTCAGCAGGGAGTCTGCATTCCCCCCCCCCCTTCTCTCTGCTTACTTGCGATCTGTGTCAAATAAACAAATAAAATTTTAAAAAAGAAAGAGGCAAAAGACGGTGCCTGGGCGGCTCAGTTGGTTAAGCATCTGCCTTCAGCCCAGGTCATGATCCCGGGTCCTGGGATTGAGTCCCGTGGCAGGCTCCCTGCTCAGCAGGGAGTCTGCTTCTCCATCTCCCTCTGCTCCCCCCACCTGCTCATGCTCTCTTTCTCATACTCCCTCTCTCTTTCAAATAAATATAATAAAATCTTTAAAAAAAAAAAAAAAAGAAATGAGCAAAAAATATGAACAGACATTTCACCACAGAGGACATACTGTGGCAAATAAGTACATAAAAAGATACATCATTAGCCATGAAATACATGTAAATTAAAATCATTATGAGATATCACTACACACCCACTGGAATAGCTTATATGAAAAAATAATTACAGGGGCGCCTGGGTGGCTCAGTGGGTTAAAGCCTCTGCCTTCAGCTCAGGTCATGATCCCAGGGTCCTGGGATCGAGCCCCACATTGGGCTCTCTGCTCAGCAGGGAGCCTGCTTCCTCCCTTCTCTCTCTCTGCCTCTCTCTCTGCCTGTCTCTCTGCCTATTTGTGATCTCTGTCAAATAAATAAATAAAATCTTAAAAAAATAATAATAATTACAGGTGCGCCTGGGTGGCTCAGTGGATTAAAGCCTCTGCCTTCGGCTCAGGTCATGATCCCAGGGTGCTGGGATCGAGCCCCACATCAGGCTCTCTGCTCAGCAGGAACCCTGCTTCCTCCTCTCTCTCTGCCTGCCTCGCTGCCTACTTGTGATCTCTGTCTGCCAAATAAATAAATAAAATCTTTTAAAAAATTAAAAAGAAAAAATAATTACAATTCCAATGTTGATGAGGATGCATCTGGAACTCTCACACACTGCAGGTAGCTATTTAAAATAGCAGGGCCACTCTGAAAAACTGTTTCACGGTAAGTATTATATGACCTGGCATTTGCACTCATGGGCATTTATCCTAGAGAAATGAAAACACTGTCCATGCAAAAACCTGTACATAAATGCTCATAACAGTGTTATCTCTAATAGCCAATGAAGAGAAATGACAAAAGTATTTTCAATAGGTGAATAAGAAAACAAGCCACAGTTATCCATACCATGGAATAATACTATTATTAAAAATAATTAACTGAAGGATGCAACAACTTGAATGTATGACAGGGGCATTATGATGAGTGAAAAAAACCAATCTCCAAAGGTCACATGCCTTATGATTTCATTCTAATAACATTTGTCAAAGAATAAAATTAGGGATCCCCATCTCTAAAACAACAGATTAACAGTTGCCAGGGTTTAGAGATGTGTGTATGGCCGGGGGGCGAGAGGGGGATGGATGGATATAATGAGGGTGTAAAGATCTTTGCAGTAATGGAATAGTTCTGTACCTTGATTACAGCTGTGGCTATAGAAATCTATACATGTGAAAAATGACACAGAACCATACCCACACACTGAATCAGTTGCAATTTCCTGGTTTTGATACTGTACTACAGATATGTAAAATGTAACTACTGTGAGAAACTAGGTGAAGAGTATGCTGGACCTCACTGCAACTTCCTATGAATCTGTAATTATTTCAAGACAAAAAGTTAAAAAAAAAAAATACAAACAACAGGTGCCAATGCCAAAATAACACACAGGTTAAAATTATCTCACAATGATTTTCAGAACAGCTATCATTAAAACACTCCAAAATATAAGGGCAAACACTATTAGAATTAATGAAGATAGTACTGTCAATAAAGAACTAAATGGAGGGTACCTGGGTGGTTCAGTTGGTTAAGTAGCCTCCTTTGGCTTAGGTCATAATCCCAGATTCCTGGGATTGAGCCCCACATCAGGCTCCCTGTTCAAATGGGAGTCTGTTACTCCCCTCACCCTCCCTGCACTTATGTGCACACACGTTCTCTCTTTCAAATAAATGAATAAAATCTAAAAAAAAAAAAAAAGAACTAAATGGAAACTTTAGATTGGAAAAATGTAATAACCAAAATAAAAAACACACCTGAAAACTTGATAGCAACATGGAGAAAACTCCCTATACTTGAAGATACATTAACCTCAACATCGAGAAAAAGAAAATTTTTAAATGAACAGAGCCTTTAGAACCTGGGTGATGACACCAAAATGGGGAACATTTATGTCATCAGAGTCCTAAAAGAACAGAAGAAAGTATGGTGCAGGAAAAATATTTGAGGAAACAAAGGTTGAAAACTTCCCATATTTGCAGAAAGACATAAACCTACAAATTCAAGAAGGTCAACAAACCACAACAGTATAAATCCAAATGAATCCACTTCCAGACACATTATAATCAAACTGCTGAAAACTAAAGACAAAGAAAACACGTTGAGAGCAGCCAGAGGAAAATGGCTCATTACTTACAGAAGAAGAATGAGCTGGATAACTAGATTTACACCAGAAACTCTAGTAACAACAACAAAAAAGTGGAACACCATTTTTAAAGTGTTGAAAGAACTGTCAACCCAGAATTCTACAGCGACTGAAAAACTCCTGTAAGAATGAAATAAAATTTTGACAGGAAGAAAAATAAGAGAATTCATAGTCAGCTGGCCTGCCTGCTGTAAAAAAGCTACACATGGAGGAAAACAAAGTCCTAAAGGAAATTATTTAGGCAGAAGGGAAATGATAGAAGGAAACTCGGAACATGAACGAAGAAAGAAGAGCAACAGAAATGATAGGTATCTGTTTTTCTCCTGTTGAGCTATTTAAACTGTTTTTTTTTGAAAGCAAAAATTACAACATTTTCTGTTGGAGTTTTCAATGTTTAGAGCTGCAATAGCTTAAGACAACTGCAATAAAGGATAAAGGGGCCTATGTGGTGGGTAAGGTTTTTATATTACACATGAAGTGGTTGGATACTGATTCCATGTAGACGGTGAAAAGTTAAGTACATATATTCAAATCCCCAGAACAGCAATCACTAAAAAAACTATACAAAAGATATAATCAAAAACACAAAAGATAAAATGGAACACTAAAAAGTGTATAAATAACCCGAAAGAAAGCAAGAAGGGGAAAACAAGAATAGACACAAAGGGAAGAAGCACAAAACAAATTATAAAATGAATGACTTAAGTCCCAACACATTAATAAATACATTAAATATCAATATTCTTAACACACTTAACATGCATTAAAAGATCATCAGAATGGATTTTTTAAAATAAATCCATTACATGTTAGTATAAATATTTTCATGAAAACTTTCAATTGATAAGAAAAATAGCATTGTTTTACATTTCTACAAATTCCTTTTGTCTGGCTTACTAGAAGACAGTTCTCATCTACTTCTGCATTTAATCTGTTGCAATACGTTGTTTTGGTTGAAGTATAAAATCTGACTTCATGTAGCTATTAAGCTGGAAAAGAGTATTTTTTTTTAAGATTTTATTTTTAAGTAATCTCCACACCCAGGGACGCCTGGGTGGCTCAGTAGTTTGGGCACCTGCTTTCGGCTCAGGTCATGATCCCAGAATCCTGGGATCGAATCCTGCACTGGGCTCCCTGCTCAGTGGGGAGCCTGCTCTCCCCCTGCTTACACGCTCTCTTACTCTCTCTCTCTGACAAATAAATAAATAAATATCTTAAAAAAAAAAAATCTCCACACCCAACATGGGACTCAAACTCACAATCTTGACATCAAGTCATGCTCTACCAACTGAGCCAGCCAGACTCCCTAAGAGTATTTTAATAGCATTTTCAGATAATTGTGGAAACTCTTTGCTACAACACAAAATTTGACAAGTGGTATTTCTCCCCCCCATTTAAAAAAATTATTTTTATTAACATATAATGTATTATTTGCCCCAAGTGTACAGGTGTGAATCATCAGGCTTACACATTTCACAGCACTCACCATAGCACACACCCTCCCCAATGTCCATAACCCAGCTGCTACCCTACCTCAGTTTGTTTTGTGAGATTAAGAGTCTCTTGTGGTTTGTCTCCCACCCAATCCCATTATGTTTCATTTTTTCCAACATTTCTTAAAGGTTAGTTTCAATATGGAATCCTTTGGACTCTCTTTGCAATATTAAAATGTACTGGTCTATCTTGCACTTTGAGTAGATCTTTTCTCATGAATGATTTTACATCACATATCGGTCATTTATAATACACTGGCTCATTGAATTATGAGCTCTTCCAAATACTGACACATTTCATCATACAGTATCGAAAAATCACACTTGTTAATGTCATCGCCAACCTCACAAAGAAGTCTTTAGGCACTGGGAAGCTGTCAAAGTCAGGGTGGCAGATACAACTTTTCCAAAATTCTAATTTTCACCTAAAAGCTCTAATTTTATCACTGGCCACAAATATTCCTTCAAAAACCAGTTAGCAGAGGTTCTTCCCCAATAACACATACATACATATAAGTAAAGCCACACGAAGACACATCCTTCATACTCAAAGACCATATTACTGAAAGTACCAAGTAAATGTTTGGTTCTGACATGGGTTAATCCCTTCACCAAGTAAGTTTTTTTTTTTCCTTTTTTAAAAGTCAGTTTTATTGAGATATAAGGTATATAAAGTAAAATTCATCCTTTTCAGGTTTACAGTTCTATGAATCTTGACAAACACGGTTCTATAATCGCCACCACCATCATCACAATCAAGATAGAGAACACTTCCACCACCCTAAATATTCTCTCAAACCTCCCCTATTTTATCCCCAGCCCCTGCAACAATGTTCAGTTCTTCTACAGGACAGTAATCCAAATACAAGGATATTAATCTTTTTAACATTTTCCCAAAGTCATCCCAAATGTTATTTCATACCAATACAGGAAAACATTACTATTGTCTACTGTTAATCATGTGCACAATGCTGTTTTGTTACTATGCATTTTATTCTACTTCAGCTCACCAATATTTCATAGCTTAGACTGCCTACCAATACTCACTTTCCAAATATGTCAAATTTCACAAAGATATATTTTAGCAGGCAACTATTTGAATCTCGCAATCCACTGCAGGTTCTATCAAAGAAATGGCTCCCACCCCTCATTCTGTCAAGTTCCAGATCACGGCTTCTAAGATAAAATATTATAGGACTTACTTTACCATCCAACCCAGTTAATACATTAAGATCTTTCCCCTACTACTTCGTGTCTCATTTTCCCCTACTACTTCATGTCTCATTTTCCCCACTTCATTATTTACCAATCCCCATATTTTTCAGTCAGTTTAAATATTTTTCATTTAGGGGCGTCTGGGTGGCTCAGTGGGTTAAAGCCTCTGCCTTAGGCTCAGGTCATGATCCCAGGGCTCTGGGATCGAGCCCCGCATCGGGCTCTCTGCTCAGCAGGGAGCCTGCTTCCTCCTCTCTCTCTGCCTGCCTCTCTGCCTACTTGAAATCTCTGTCTGTCAAATAAATAAATAAAATCTTTAAAAATATATATTTTTTTCATTTAGTGTATTTTGTGTACAAAGGACCCTCTTAAGACTGTGGAAACACCTCTCTGCAGCACATTATCTACAATCCTGGTGTTTCTGCTATACTATAGACTAAGTATCAGAAAGTCTGCCACTTAGTGGCTATACGCTATAAGCAAATTCATTTACCTTTTCTAAGGTTTAATTTCATTTACATAGTGGCAATAATATATGCCTCACCCAGCACATGAGATTGCTGTAAACACTAAATTATGAATTTGTAAAGTCTTACAAAAATGATTATTACAGACTTCTGGTCCCTCATCCAAAATTCATATATCAAGGGGAAAAACACACCTATATCTTATACAGACCACTTGTAGTTTTAAAATGTTATCCCCCTAGAACAGACATAGCTTAGATTTAAATAAATTATCAATTACGCCATATCTCTGAACATCGTATCAGTCATTCTTGACTTTTGTCACAGAAACATTTTCTAATAATTCAACAATAAACAAATATTTATTGAAAACTTAAAATATGCCAGGTACTTTTCCAAGAACTAGTGACACATCAATGAACAAGACAATCAGGTACCAGGTCTCACAGAGCTCACATGTTGAGCATCCATGTCTCAAAATATAATAGTTCTGAAGCCCAAGAGCTATTTAAATTATCAAATGTGTTTTCACAAGTCAAAATGTGTTTTCATTTAGGAAAAAAAAATTTTAATCTCACAAGAACAGTAAATTTACAATCTCTTTTGAATTTGTAAAAAAGAAAAATTCTGTATTTTATATGGTAAACTATTCTTTTATAGCCTCTGCACATCTAAACAATTTCTTCGTAAGTTCCTAAGAAAAAGGAAGTTTTTCTTCCTTCATAAGTTCCTTTCCTTTTGGCAGGCAAAGGAACAAGGTACTGGGGAGTACAATGATGATTTGATTCTTTATCAAATTTGACTCTCCTCCCCATCCCCCAAAAATCAGCTCAAACAAAATAAAACAAAACCAGCCTTCTCAGAAAATGCTATCATATATCCTGTTTTTTCTTAAACTTTACTTTAAAAAAGAGAAAATAGGGGCACCTGGGTGGCCCAGTCAGTTAAGTGCCTGCCTTCAGCCCAGGTCATGATCTCAGGATCCTGGATGGAGCCCAGGGTTGGGCTCCCTGAACAGTGGGGAGTCTGCTTCTCCCTCTGGTCATGCTTTCTCTTTCTCTCAAATGAAATCTTTAAGGAAGAGAAAGAAAGAGAGGAAGAAAGGAAGGAAGGAAGAAAGGGAGAGAGGGAGGGAGGGAGGGAGAAAGAAAGAAAAGAATTTCTTAAATAGGAGGTTAAGTTTTTCCACCTAATCCTACTTTATTTTGTTTTCCTCACAGCAGATTCCAAAATGAGATATATGGAGGAGGCATAATGTCTGGCTACTTGGCAATTATTCGGTCCTTCCCAAACCTGGCTATGCAATCACCTAGGCCCTGTTAAGAATACATATTTCAGCATACTTGTATCTCCTAACTCCAATTCTCATATAGTAGGGCTGTTGTTAAGCCTACAAGAATCTGTATTTGGTTTTGATGTGTTTGATTCATGAACAGGCACTTGGAAAATTTTCAATGTGTCACCCAAAGATTTATCATTACAGGAAAAGCACCAGACGCTGGGATGGCTCAGTTGGTTAAGTTTCTGCCTTTGGCTCAGATCATGATCCCAGGGTCCTGGGATCAAGTCTCACAAGATCCCACAACAGGCTCCTTGCTCAGGAAGGAGCCTACTTCTGCCTCTGCCTGCTGTTCTCCCTGCTTGTGCTCACTCTCTTGCTCTCTCTCTGACAAATAAAATCTTTAAGGAAAAAAAGAAAAAAAAAAAAAAGGCAAAGCACCATACAGGCATCCTTCCATTAAAGGATCAGATCTTATCCCAGCTATAGTCTTGAGTTGGCAGTCTTTGGCAACTAGCTGACAATACTTATTCTAATTCTAGTATCAGGTAACTTAATAATTCAGTAAAAAAGTTCATTTCCAAAAAATATAAAGAAAAACTACCATTACCTGGGATTCTCTTGATGAGGAGTCTCTACCTAATGTAGTAGATACTTGTCTGGAACTGCTCAGCATGTCATTTCCCTTTCTTGTGGTAACTGAACTCCAATTTCTACGCCTGCATCACGCAACTCTAATATATCTTGGTACAAGCTGTCTCACCCTCAGTATTGAGAGTGGAGTAGATGATGAAGGCATAAGCTTATTAGTAAAGCATATTCTAACTACTGTGATTGGTTCAAGTATGGGCACGTGACCTGAGCTGGCCAAATCGGTTAGAGACTTCATTTGAAGGTTAGAAGAAAAGGCTTTTTCTTTCCACTGTACCTGAACAAGTCAATTTGGAAGCTAAACTGGCAATCATCCTATAATCACAGTAAGTTATCTGAGAAGAAAGACAATACTAAAGAAGCAGATCTGGAAAACCTGCACCAAACCACATCATTTAAAGCCCTGGAAAAAAAGACATTCCCGAAGGTAGAATCTACCTATAAAGTATTCAGATACAACAAATGTTTTTTATTGCTTAAGCTAATTTGGTTTGGGTTTTTAGTCCTTTACAATCTAAAGATTCCTAGTTAATACAGGTAAAAAGGAATACAAACCTTTTTTTTTTTTTTGAGATTTTATTTATTTATTTGACAGAGATGACAAGTAGACAGGGAGGCAAGCAGAGAGAGAGAAGGAAGCAGACTCCCAGCTAAGCAGAGAGCCCAATTCAGGGCTCGATCCCAGGACCCTGAGATAGTGACCACAGCCAAAGACAGAGGCTTAACCCACTGAGCCACCCAGGAGCCCCAAAGGAATACAAACCTTTATAGGCCATTAGCCTTCACTTCACTAAATCTAGTGGCTATTCCCCAACTATTATAAGGAAGAAAGAGGCAGGGACTGAGCTTGAATGCTACAATTACAAAATAAGCTGCTTTTACTTGGATTATAATTACAATTCACTTAGTTATAATAAATAATTTATTCTAAAACTATCCAAAAAAACCTACATGAGGTTAATAACTTCTTCCTCCTTCTACTAGGAAGATAATAGAAGCTTTGTGGGATGCACCTGAATGTGGGTATACCAAAAGAGCCAATTAGCAACCCGGAGTGGCAAGACACCCACCTACAGACAAAAAAGCTTTGGGGCCAGGCCAGATGCGCACAGGGCATGAGGTCAAAAGGAACCAAAGGGAAGCCATTTATCATTGGCTTACCGTATTGTTTTTGTGAGATTTCAAACTCTGTTTTTACAGATCATCACATTTAATGCTCATCACTACCTTATTAAGTAAATTATTTTGAACTCCATTTTATAGCTTGAAGAAAGAGCTGTTGTAAAAGTTTAAGTGATTTATCCAAGGTCAAAGAAAAGAAGAAAGGAAGAAGGGGTGGAATAATGAACATCTCTTATTGCTTGTCCTGTCCCACTGCCCTTGTTTTCCTGGAAACTGCCTCCCCATTCTCACAGTTCTCAAGTGATCCTGCCCTCCTGATTACAAGTGATGTAGAATGGGCCCCTGACCCAAGCCAAACCAATGACTCTTTTGCACCAGAGCTCCCTGAATTTGAGGCTCAAAGACTTGAAAATCAGTGGCTGAAGCTGAAGCTGTGACATACAAAAGCTCCACTGCTCTGTGCAGCCATATTTTCGACAAGTGACTAAAACTAGCCTACAATGAGAGAGGGTAACACAAATACATCAGAAACTAATGATGTACTGTGTGGTGACTAACATAAGATAATAAAAGAAAGAAAAGAAGAATAAGAAAATAAAGGGAGAGAGCCTTGTTTGCATTGGAGGCCCAAGCTCTAGTTCTTACTGAAGCTCAACTGAATCTGAGATCAGGTTTTCCTCAATCGATAAATTCTTTTTGCCTTGGAAAATTCAAGTTGAGTTCTTTTTTTTTTTTTTTAAGATTTTATTTATTTATTTGACAGAAAGAGAGATCACAAGTAGGCAGAGAGGCAGGCAGAGAGAGAGGAGGAAGCAGGCTCCCTGCGGAGCAGAGAGCCCGATGCGGGGCTTGATCCCAGGACCCTGAGATCATGACCTGAGCCGAAGGCAGCGGCTTGAGCCACCCAGGCGCCCCTCAAGTTGAGTTCTATCATGTATAACTGTCAAGAATCCGAACTAGGGGCACCTGGGTGGCTCAGTGGGTTAGGGCCTCTGCCTTCGGCTCAGGTCATGATCCCAGCGTCCTGGGATCGAGCCCTGCATTGGGCTCTCTGCTCAGTGGAGAGCCTGCTTCCCTTCCTCTCTCTCTCTGCCTGCCTCTCTGCCTACTTGTGATCTCTGTCTGTCAAATAAATGAATAAAATCTTTAAAAAATAAAAAAAAAAGAATCCGAACTAATTTGGAGGGAAAGAACAGGGGTATAGGGTGAGGTGATAATCAGTCACAACAACCAACAAGTATTTTTGAACAATAATGTTCAAAACTGTAATAAGCCCTCAAGGAATTCTCATTAGAGAGGTAAGAACAACACTCAAGACAGACTCATACAAAACAGCAGTGATAAGTTCTGAACTACAGAAGACAATTACAAATATTGTAGGAGTTCAAAAAAGTAAATAAAAGTATAACAGAGTTGTGACTTAAGAATATACAGATGAAAAAGGAAATTGGTGAGGCGAATACAGAAGAAAACTCAGAAAGAGAGAGAAAAAAAAAAAAATAAGGCCTGGAACTGTGAGAGCAAAGGTAAGGAAAAGCAGGCAACATGATATAGAAACTGAAAAAATCACCTGGACCAGTCTACCTTGGACTAAGTAAATAGGTAAGGTAAGACCACATGACAAAAATCACTAAAGTTAAGAAAAAGAAAGACACAATATGGATTATATTGGCAAACTGCTAGGATGTCCCACTAATTCCAGAATGTTGGGTTAAAAATTTGGACACGGACAGGGCAGCAATAACAGAAAGCAAAGATAAGAGTTTAAAAACATATTCAAAAGAAGAATCCCATTCTACTCTTTTTCCAAGTTTTTAAGCAGTATTGCTAAATACAGAGGAACCTTCATCAAATCTGTAATATAAAGGTAAAGAAAATAGTAACTATTACTATCTGGATGAAACTATGGCACCTGCATATAAATTATTTCATTTATCCTCATAATTAAAACCTATGAAGTTATCATTATCATTATCATGATTCTTATTTGGCAGATTAAATATATTCAGGGTCAAAGAAGTTAGATAACTTGCCCAAGATCACCCAACTAAATAAAAAGCTGGCCTATGGTATGGGGAGGTGGATAATAACACACTTGGTCAGCACAAAAGTCCTTTTTCCCAGGACAAATTACAAAGATATATAATGATGACAATGAGGATGATAATGATAGCTAACATCCACTAAATGCTGGGAACTATGCAAAGCACATTACATGCATTATCGCAGTTAATACTCCTAACAGCCCTGTAAAAGTCTATGATTAATCTTAGGTGAGGATGATGTGTTTGAGTCTTAAAAAAAAAACCAAAAACTAAGAACTTTATCCAATAATCACTAAGTTGTACACCTGAAACTAATGTAACATTGTGCCTCAACTGTGCTCAATTAAAAAAAAAAAAAAAAGGCCACCAGGCTTATAAATAGCTGACCTGGGTAAGGTTCAAAATCAGACAGTCACACTCCACAGCATGTTCGTAACCACTATACTATACTGCCTCTATGATTACAGATTACTAGAAATAAGCAAAGGAAATACAATTGGGCTGAATGAGTAAACACTTTTAGAGTGGATGATAAAAATCAGAGAAACATTTTCTTTGTCCTACTGCTGAAGTAGTAAAATTTAAGCAGTCAATGACAGAATAGGTGATGTATAACTAAAACAGAATTTCTTGATAAGGTTGGAAACGTAAATCTGTATCCAAAGACAAATTAATCTGGAGATGGTTTCAATTAGTGAACTTTGTATTACATTTCTAAAGAAAAACAAAGTTCCGAAAGTGGGTATTATCTGTATAAGGCCATATAATTTTTCAATTTACAATTTACAGAGTCAATCAGATGAGTATATTCAAGGCTTCAGATCCCCCAACCCCATTCCAATCAGCTCAGTTTTTCTTTAAATATGTCATACCCACGTTCTTAGAGATCAAAAGTGTAATCTCTGAGTGTTGTTAGAACTAAGATTTTTCATGCAAAAGAAATATAAACTCGAAGTGATGATAAACTGGAATTGGAATTATCAGTATATTTTTTCTTCTTCCCCAAAATAAAAATTCATTATTCTATTCATTAAACAAGAACAAGAAGCAGTTTCAACTCAGCAACAATAAATATCCCTAGAATCCATACTGTGGTCTCAGACTATCATTCCCCACTAAAAGGAAAGGAATGGCTGGCTTCCAAGTTTGGGGCAAGAAATGTACAAGATGAGCCTGGACATTTTTTATTTAAAAACAAAAAACAAGAAACAAAAAAAAACAAAACACGGAAGCTCTATCAAAGATTATTACAGTCATATACAAATTAGATGGAATTGTACTGATTTCCTTAAATATTGTCTCTATCTTTGTAAATAGTCCCTTCCTTAAAGTTCTCTCAAATACCTGTTTGTGCCACATCTATCACACTAAGGCTCCAAATTACCTTACTTGGAAAAGTGGCAGTAAAAGAGAAAAACCGGAACATTCATCCTGTATTTTATAAACTGTATTTCATGGTAAGCAAACAGCCCTACAGACATGAGTGAAAGTTCTTAAATTCTTAAGTTCTCTTAATAGAATTATAGTTAATAAGTGTAAAAGGAATGATAGAATAAGAAAGTCAGTATTTTGCTATCCCTAATGAAATGATTGATTCAATGAAGATTATAAGTGGATGGATGAAAGGATGAAGAAGGATTTTACAAAGCAAATTATTACAGGCAATTACCACCCATACGCACTGATCAACCTTAGCATCACTAAGGGTGGGCTAGCCAGGTAATATAGGCTTCCTGACGTGAGGTAAGAAAACACAATCTATGACTAAAAATCTGAAGTAATTAAATCAAGCTTTTAGATCTAACTACCAATTTACAAGAAATATAGAAGATAGAGGAGTAAATTAAATGACTTCACCAGGAAACAACAACAAAAATCCAGGATGTGACACACTGTATGTACCAACAACCTAGTTTTTTCAACAAGACAATGTGAGGGTAGATAAGATACAGGGAGAAGACTGCACTATACTAAAAAGAGACTTAAAAGACCTCACAAACAGGGGCGCCTGGGTGGCTCAGTGGGTTATGCCGCTGCCTTCGGCTCAGGTCATGATCTCGGGGTCCTGGGATCGAGTCCCGCATCGGGCTCTCTGCTCAGCAGGGAGCCTGCTTCCCTCTCTCTCTCTCTCTGCCTGCCTCTCTATCTACTTGTGATCTCTCTCTGTCAAATAAATAAAATAAAATCTTAAAAAAAAAAAAAAAAAAGACCTCACAAACAAAAGGAAGATGTAGACTTTGGATCCAGATTTTTAAAAAGCAACTGTAAAAAATACATTGTTTTTACACAACCAGGTAAATATGGATAAAACTTGAAATTAATCGTACCCAAAGGCATTTAATTTTGTTAGACATTATAACGGCCATGGTGATAATGAAGAAAATGTTTTCTGTTCTTTTTTAGAGATACTAATGTATGTAGGGATGAAATGATAATATCTGGAATTTTGGTAAGAAAAAGGGTGATAAATGAAGCCAAGTTTGATAAAATTTTGAAAATTTCAGAATCTGGGTAATTGGAGTTCATGACACTATTTTCCCTACTTCTATGTATGTTTGAAATTTTTCATTTACAAAATTATCAAACAAAACAAAAATATTCTTTCCTATAGTTTTCAAACTTGAGTATGTCTAAGAATCCACAACTCATCCCAAAGAATCCTAGGACTCATCCCAAAAAATTCTGATTTTGTTTGTCTGGGCATGGGTCCAGATTCCATTTTTAACAAGTCCTCAAGTGAATCTGATACAGAGAATCTACAGACACATAGCTGAAAATTACAAACTTAGACTACTTTACCACAAATCTTTAAATATATCCCAAACCTTAAAGGAAAGGTTAAGCCTTTAAGCCTTACCCCACTCCCGTCTGCTCAAAATTTACCCTTTTCCTGAGACTACCAATTCTACAAAACCAAGACCCATGTTTGTTTGTACTCACATAGTGTCCCCAGGGCCTATCAGAGTGCCCAGTACCCAATACACACCAGATAAATATTTGTTGAATAAATGAATAACAGCAAAGAGAAAAAGGCAGAGTTAAATGAGGTCCACTATTTCAAAATTAGTTCCTCTGAGATAAACTTTCAATTCCTTTCCAAAAGTCAGTACAGGAGCATGGAATAAAGTCTACAAAGTATGGGAATAAAGCAGTAAAATAAAAATAAATGAGGAATAAAGAGGCGGCACAGGTTATCATACCTTTTAAAAGAAGACACAAGTTTAAAACAACCTCTCATCCTCTGAGATATCAACTTTGGATGTTCAAATTTGAACATCTATGTCTCACTGTTTAGAAACTGCAATGAAAATGTACTCCTAAATTTCACAATCTCAAACAGGCAGGCCAGGTGTATTAGAGAAGTAAACTACGTGTATACATTGTAATGGATATGCAAATGAGTAACTCAATTACTACCTTCTCTGTTGAAAAAGTGGTACCGACACAAGTCACAAATGCAAAAATAAAGGGCCAAATGTAACAATTAGTTTAAGATGATCTTGCAAAGCTATATAGAACTAGTTCTAAAAATAGCAATTACCAAAGATCGTTCCTATTCTTATATTTCTACCAAAACACTATTTAACTCTTAAATTCTATTAAGTAATGAATCAATGACACAACTTTTTAATTTTTTACAGAAGTGTAATAAACAAAGACTCGCAGAATTTTTAGAGACACAATGGACATCAGCAACTATATGGCCCAACCCTTCATTCTACAAAGGGGGAAACTGAAGCCCTCTCTTGGTCACAGAGAGAAACAAACAACAAAACAAGTTTATGCCAATGCTCTCAATTTTCAATCCAGAAGTTTTTTGCTGTCTTTTTTTTTTTTACTATACCATGCAAATGGCATATTTCAAAAAATATTTTCCATTGTGAAATGCACCACATTTATCACACAAGTGTGGCACCCAGCAGCTATGCTCTGTACTTAAACTAAATGGATGTACCTCTTTTTTAGTGAGGATGGGAATGGGGAAGTAGAGCCAACTGACTACTTCAGCAACAGAACTCCATATGTACATCTACTGACATGTGGAGTTTTCAGCCATGTATGAAAACAATCTCTCATTTTTACCGTATGTACACATAGCAAAACTTACAATTGTAAAACTAATCTGTAAAGTTGTGCAAAAACTAATCTAAAATTGAGAATTTACTCTTTGTTCATTACAAATTTTCTTATGTGGTTCCTTCTGAATTAAAAACATTTCTGACTCAAGAGATTAATGAATGGTCCAATTCATGCCTCAGCTGTTACTCTGAGCCACCTCTCTATACACCCACAGGGTACTTATAGTGCAAGAGGGCCTATTTACAGAATGCATACTGAAAGTACAAAAGATACACACAGAAAGAGGACAAGATAACAACTAAATATCTGCAAACCAGCTCCCAACTGCCTCTCTTTATAAACCCCTGGCACAAAGTATGTATGTTATAAATCATGACTAAATAGTCTCCAAAAGTCCCTCCCCATTCTACTCAATCCCAACTAAATGTCTCCGTTTTTAGTTACAACTGGTTTGGACAGTTCAGTAAAATACAGCTGGATTATTAATTTATGGGCATGGCTTGAGGTGCCAGTATTATTCTGCACTCACAGAAGAAAACAAATATCAACTTCCAACCTAAACAGTGACTAGCATAAATAGGAATACTATAAATATGACAAAGATAGTAATTACCCATTAACAAATGCTTACTAAATGCCATATGCTGTGATAATTGCTTTGTCTCTATTATTTAATCCTTACAACAATCTAGTAGTATTATCCCCTCACTTTCCTTAAGAGGAAATAAACTCTGACAGGTTAAAGTAACTCACCTAAAATCATCTAGCAAGTACATGGCAGAGACTACATTTGAATCTGAGTTTAAAGCCTACACAAAGATTCACTGAATGAATGAATGGAATAATTTGTTTAAAAAATTCTTGCAACATATTGATATCCAAATTAACCAGGTATGCAATTGGTACTGGTTAACACCCATTAACTCATAAATTATGAACACTGGCAGGCATACAGCTTTAGGTTCAAAGATTTAATGACCTCAGGTCTTTTCATTTCACTAATATAACCCCAAATGTGATCAATTTAACTAGTACGATACACAGAGGGATTAAGCAGCAATAATCTAGAATAAGGAATGCTAGCCAAAATCTGTTGAAATAATCCAACATGTGGCAAAGACTTGTTAAAGTTCACAACAGAAATTCCAGGTGAGTGACAGGGAGAGTAGTGGTATCAACAATAAGGAAGTATATGGAAGAAAGCTCATTTTAGTATATGAGAAATTTAAGTGGTAACATGACATCCGAGAACAGATGCCTGGTGGGCAGTCAGATATTAGGATTTTTTTTAATCAGATATTTAGGATTTTTTGTTTAAAGATTTTATTTGTCAGAGACACAGAGAAAGAGAATAAGCAGGGTGAGGGGCAGGCACCATATAAATTATATGAGAAAAGATTGAATAGCCACTTACCAAGGCTTCTTCCAGCTACATTATTTTATAACTACTAATACTCAACCACTCACCAAGGAGCCCACTTGAGATTCTCTTTCTCCTTCTGCCCCTCCCCCTGCTCACACACTCTCCGCTCTCTCTCAAAAAATAAGGAAAATATAAACTTTTTAAAAAGGGAGAGAGATCCACCAGCAGACTCTTCTGAAACTAAAAGTTTTGGGAACTTTCATTTGAAGAGTGGATGTACTCAAGTGAAGAACAAACAATTTCTTGATATCACACACACACACGACCCTAGAAATTGAATGCTGCACATAGCACGTTAATACATACTCAATAAGTATCAATTAAATAAATCAACAATGGCCAAAATAATAAAGAAAGGCAACCAACTTAAAAGCAGTATCATCCCTACAAAAGATGTCCAAAGTCCAGACAGGAAAGAGTAAAAACAGACTCACTAAAAAAAGGAAAAGGTGGGGAGCCTGGGTGGCTCAGTGGATTAAACCGCTGCCTTCGGCTCAGGTCATGATCTCAGGGTCCTGGGATCGAGCCCCGCGTCGGGCTCTTTGCTCTGCAGGGAGCCTGCTTCCTCCTCTCTCTCTGCCTGCCTCTCTGCCTACTTGTGATCTCTCTCTGTCAAATAAATAAAATTTAAAAAAAATAAAAAATAAAAATAAATAAAAAAAATAAAAATAAAAAAAGGAAAAGGTATCTGATAGGTCATTCTGAATGGTAGAATGAATGCTTAATGACAAACAGAATACCATGCAAAGAAAAATCAGGCTAGACACTATAAAACTGAAAAAAGGATTTGACTCCAAAGAAAAAATTCAATCTTTATCAAGTCCAGATTAATACAGTAACAAAATTTCAATACTTATCAATAAACAGAAAAGAGAGTCAAGACTGTAAGACTACAAACGGCTGGGGGGCGGGGGGCGGGAATCTGCCTATTGACTATTTTTCCAAATGTTCTTTCACAAGTCTTAGGTTCCAAGATACCTGGCTGTCCTAACTCTGAAAAGGCCCTGATTGCCGACTTTCTTGACTCCTCTTTGTTCAACTTTCATCTACCGTTTATCGTCATATTAGCTTCAACTTGCACCTCTGTGCAAATGATTTCCAAATTGTTATCTTTAATTATGAGCTCAGTTTCCTATCTCCAATAGCCTACAGGTCATTTCTTTGTGGTCGTCCCACCACTATCCTTTGAAACACAACCTGAAATCAAACTTACCTGTTGTCTTTTCTTCCCAAGAGATTTCCAAACCTGACACTTCTTGTTTTCAACAGTCTCCCTATAAACTAGCCTCAAAGTTTTTTAGCATCATCTGTTTTCTCTCACTTTGGTTCTCTCTTCTCCCCAACCCTGAAAATCAAGTTCTACCAATTCTTCCTTTCCTATTTTAATGCCCCAATTTGGGACTTCAATAACTTCTGTGCTATTAATTTGTTAAAAAGTCCCCAATCTTGAGCGCCTGGGTGGCTCAGTCAGCTAAATGGCTGCCTTCGGCTCAGGTCATGATCCCAGGGTCCTGGGATCAAGTCCTGCATCGGGCTCCCTGCTCAGTGGAGAGCCTGCTTCTCCCTCTGCTTGCTGCTCTGCCTACTTGTGCTCTCTATCTCTCTGTCAAATAAATAAATAAAATCTTAAAAAAAAAAAAGTTAAAAAAAAGTCTCCAATCTTACTCCATCTCCAATCTCTTTTTACACACTCCATCCTGCATACAACTACCAGATTCATCTTCATTCATCCTGGCACAGTCTTGTTTACAAATATTTAATAGCCACAACATAATGAAGAAAACCTAAACTCCTATAGCCCAGCAATCAAATCCTCCACATTCTAGCCCTAGTCTATGTTTCCAACTTTATCTCATTCTCTAACCATGTCACAGCCAATCACATCCTCTATTCATGCTATCCTCTACTCATCCTCTGAATGCCCTCTACATAAATCCTATCCACTCATCATAAAGCATACTCTGGCCTTCACAACACAGTCTTCCTTTCAATAACCAAGAGCATGTATCATCTACACCAATTATTTGAAATCTGTTACACATTTTTTTCAGTCTGCAAGGTGTTCTGCTCTATTTCTGTGTATAAATGTGAGATTAGGTCTTGTTTTCCTAAATAGACTGGACTTTCAAGGAAAGAATCCATGCCTTATATTTCTTCGTATCTTCCACATTTCAACAAATCTCTGAGGTTCCCACCAATGAAACTAAGGCAAGAGGCTATACAACAACTTAAAAACAAAAAGAAAAACAAAAAAACCCTCCCTATACCACTATTTCATGGAATGAGATAAAAAAGCAAAACAGAATCAAAATACATGGAAACCGGGTAAACATTAAAAGAATTGGGCATAAACAAATTCTTAGTAGAAAGATGTGTTCTAATTCCTTCCACTTCTCTCATTCAATAAGATAGGGTATTAAGCATCCACCATCCTGTTTCTCAGTATGAAGAGCATGCATGATGTAGGTGAGACATTTCAAATGCACAACCCACAAGACTCTCCTTTCACCATCAAGGATGCTAAAAGTAATGCTGAAAGCTTTGGGGAGAAATTTTCTGGTAAAAGAGTACACATTTAAAAATATACACAGATATTTACAGTAACTAAAAGACATGTTAATTTTAAATGATTAATATTCCTGATTCAAGATGAGATTTTTAAATATGATTTATCTTAATAGCATCGTTTTGTTCACTTAATCCCATACATTGTATACATCTAACATTAATTCTCTGAGGAGGCTGTAAATAACTATTCGTATACATACCCCCTGTAACCTTAGAGATTATGTGGTTTCGCTTGGACAAAACAGAATTATTATAACTTTTAATTGTTCAGTAAAGTAAAAGGAGAAACTCGCTTACAGAGTTTGCAACTACTAGTATCAGGGAAAATAGATAAAACCTAAAAACTCTAATTATTAACAGAGAAGTGTAATCAATTAAAGATCTTTAAGAATTTTGCCTTTCATTTCATAAAAACCTCTTCAGAATGTTTTTAAAATGATAATGGTAAGTCCACCAGCACCAAAAAAGGCAGTTATGATAAAATATCTGTGCGCTACTTTTGTAATCAACTATACTGTACAAGAGTTAATAATGTGGTGACCTACGAGTCATCTTAGGTCTTTACACTTAACAGTCCAGCAAAAAGTTCCTCCACTACTCAAATCACCTATGACATTTTGGCTTAAAAATCACTTCCTCAATATCGATTCTCCATTATCACTGCCAAGTCTAAAAACTAAACCCTCAGGAGCTAAATCGCTCTAGGTGGAAAGTAGTCTTTCCAATATTACTGTCAAACCGATCAAAAAGATTAATACTACTAAGACCGTCATTCAACAAATTATACATGCAGAAATAACTGACGTGGTAACTTTTTACGTGATGCCTGCAACAGAAGTTTATAAATATCTTTTGTAGAGTAATGAACTGAGTCAGAGCTAAAAGTTCAGAGAGTAGTTAGTACAGGGCCAGTCCAAAGATAAATAAGGCCACGGCATGAGATTTTAGACAGCAGACTGTTCAGGAAAACCAGAAGATTTGGGTGTTTTCCAAGATTATGCACACCTGAAACCTTCTTTTGCAAATAACTAGACTGAAAGCAAGAGGACGGCAAATACAGAACCCCAGACAAGCAAAAGACAACTGCTACTCACCAGCAAACAATCTGAATTCACTTCCGACTTGGGATCCCGCAGCAGGTTGTCGATTTTTTCAAATCGAGTCTCAAAACTGTCCCCAGTCGACATGTTGCTGCTACTGTGACAATACCCTCGTACCAGCACCAGCAGCGGAAAGCAATTTCAACCAACTTCCTCCGGCGGTGGGTTCGCGGCCGCGGGGCGGAGAAGCCGGAACCTCAGGGTCACCAGGTGCGCCCGGTTCCCCCTCCTCCCCCTCACTGAGGGGATCTCCGCTCTCCAGACCCCCGGCCGGGGGCAACGGCGACCCACAGCCGCTCCGACGCCCAAAGTCGCATCCCACCCGGTAGCCCCTCACGACAGCCGAAAGCGCCGTCGCCACCAGCCTTGTTGCTCCGGCGAGGTGCTTCAGCCTAGCGGGCCCCAGCCGCCTTCGCCTTGGAGGGTTCCCCGTCCCGAGATGGGCAGGAGGTGGGATAGAAAGAGAAGCAGGGTGGAGAATGCTCCGGGCAGCAGGGGAGGGAGAAGAGGAAAGGCGAAAGCGAAGGGCGGGTGCGGAGCTGTGCCAGCTGCCGCCGCCGCTTGGGCCACGGGCCCGACTCGTTCCGCTCAGAGGCGCTATAGGCGGTCTAGCCCCGCATCCCCGGCTTTCCTTGGCGCGACCCGACGCACCAATCCGACTCTGGCAAGAGCTGGTCCCCGCGGGATAGGCTCACTCTCCCATTTTGTCCCGTCGCTACTAGGGCTGCTGCCGCGCTGTTCTGCGGGGCAGGGCGAGGTCGGTGCCCGATGGAGACTTAGTAAAGACTGGAGAGCGGGCGGTGAGGAAGACGAGAGTTGGGTCCCGGCGGCGACTGATCGGGGAGCTTCTGGTAGG